>NC_052508.1:5728085-5783085 GCF_014356525.2 Nilaparvata lugens
TCATTTCCATTTTCGAATTCCGAACTCTCAATTCAATGAAAATTGTAGACTACTATATCTTCTCAGAAATAAAACTTCATCTCAATTGTGCCGGGCACTCTCTTTAATTCAGGCCTTTTCCCAAGTTATAATAGTAAATTTAATACGCAATAGACTAGAGCCATTATTGTAAGTGAGTTAGCGAAATAAATTATTTTCTCTCTCTATTATGAACGGCCATGACTTCGAGTTTCCCATGATAGATATTTAAAAATTGTGGCTCCGAGTCGTCGAGGAATGTAGATTATGGAATTATCTCTAAAACTTAGCCTTCTTGTCGCGACATAAAATGCGATAAGTTGGAAAAAGCAAGCATTGAAATTATAACAAACTACCGATTTTGCAGTTACTATTTGGTCCAAAGGCTGTAGAAGCCACGCGACGATTGGTCAAATTGATTCCATTCGCCCAATAGGAGACCTGTTTCTAAATACAGTAGTGGGGATTCCCCAGTCGAGAGACCAGATTACGTTCGGAGGACACTTTGCTAGGAGCACTACGAGAGTAAAGATGTAGTCACTATGTTTCCCCCTTTTTGGGCAGGTTTATAAGTTTATTTCAGTAGTTAATGTAGGAGCTAGTTTTATTTTTTATTAATGTTTAAATTTACTAGTAGTGCCATGTCCTGAAAGGTTTAATTGTGTTTCTTCATCATGTACGAATAATTGTTTCTTCAAATAACCGCTAAGGTACGTAAAATAAGGTTAAAATATAATTTAGGGAATTTAATTGATTGAAACTTCCATAAGAGTATTGAATTAATTAAGCCTGTTATTTTTCAAGTTATAATATGATTGAGAATAATCCTTTTGATTTTATTAGTGATGGAAGATAATTATAAATTTTTTTTCTACAGAAGTATAGAAAGTTTTCAGTTACGTTACATTTGAGTTATTGTTTCTGGAGATATATTATCGTAGAGTATTGCTGAAATCAGGAAGATAGCCTTTAAATTGGAATGAAACTTTTAAGAATTGTTCATATTGAGTTCATGACATTTTTTAATTTATATTTTTCAGACTCTGTTTTCTTATGTCATTAAGCTTTTGAATGATTTAGTAAATTTTTTATGATAGAAATCTTAATAGATGAAGAAGAAAGTTTTTCTTCTCCAGGAAATTAATATTAATGATGTTCAAATTTTAATATTTTTTTCTTTTATTGTGTTATAAAGTGTCTTGTTTTATTAGGTGATAAATTCATAATTTCAGTTGATACTAGTTTTTGGACTTGTATTTGTAGGTAATCAAATCATAAACTCTGGAATGTTCATTTTTAATTAAGGTTCTGAGCAGTTTTGGGCGAATGCCCGTTATTTACACTTGGATTGCGTCCTATAGTTCATAATAATAAATAAAATAAATGTTGGCTGGCGCACAAGTTTCCAACAATACTAGCCGAGCTACTATATGAAAAATTATATTGATTTCGCAAACCAAACGAAAAATATCATATAAGTTAGCATCATTTCAATTTGAATTATTTGTGAAGAAAGATCCATTAATTCTGATAAAAAGAATCAGTAGTTTAAAGATAAAAATCTATATAAAATGAGGATTCAAAGAATGAGAGAATTTAATTAATTGTAATCAATAGATAACTCCTGTTTTAGCTTTTGATGAATTGTAGGAAGAGTTAGAAATTAATGCTGTAATACATTTATTTACAGCGGTTCATGTGTGTTCCCAAACCAACTTCTTGTACTACCACCCCTTTGGTTCCGCAACTTTATGTAACACCGCTTCAAGACACCCGTTCAGACGACAGGTCTAGGGACGTAAGAGGACGTCGCCGTCAAGCCAAATTCAACCGGTAAAAGCTCACCGCCAAAAACAAGGTACTGTAACCCCGACGATAAAGCAACGTACAGACCAACGAAAGTGCAGTGTAGTGAAACAAAGGTTCATTCGAGAATGTCAATCAAAAGTGGGGATTCAAAATTATTATGAAATGGGTTATATGGGTTACTATCGACGAAATTTGGGTTCAACGGGTTTTTTCTTTCTTGAGTAATTTCATGTTGAAATTGATTGGTTATTTTATGACTGATCTTGTTTGGTTTTGTGACGTATTGCTATCTAAACGGGGATAGTAATGCGTCCCCGAATCAGATGAAGAATGTCAACAAAGTAACATGATATTGTTGTTTCTGTTGTTCGATTTTAGCTGCCAATGTTTATTGAAGCTGTTGTATTTTTCTATTATCAAATTGTGTGTTATTCTATAGTATAAACCTATTAAATCAGGCATGGCAAGATTATTGAAGTTTTCTTGACTCTAGCCCGTTCACCTGCATGAATTAGGTATAGACTCAGGTATTTTCTAGATGTGTCGGACTATTTCTAAATTCTAAATTTTATTCAAAATTATCTTATCTATTATCTTTAAAAAGTGAAGGCACACAACTCTTTATACACAATAAAGAAAAAAAAATTAAAATTTGAACATTCATTATATTAATTCCTGGAGAAGAAAAACTTTCTTCTTCATCTATTAAGATTTCTATCATAAAATTTACTAAATCATTCAAAAGCCTTAATGACATAAAAAAAGAGTCTGAAAAATATAAATTAAAAAATGTCATGAACTCAATATGAACAATTCTTAAAAGTTTCATCCAATTTAAAGGCTATCTTCCTGACTTTCAGCAATACTCTACGATAATATATCTCCAGAAACAATAACTCAAATGTAACGTAACTGGAAACTTTCCATACTTCTGTAGAAAAAAAATTTATAATTATCTTCCATCACTAATAAAATCAAAGGATTATTCTCAATCAATATTATTAACTTGAAAAATAACAGGCTTAATTATTCAATACTCTTATGGAAGTTTCAATCAATTAAATTCCCTAAATTATATTTTAACCTTATTTACGTACCTTAGCGGTTATTTGAAGAAACAATCTTCGTACATGATGAGAAACACAATTAAAACCTTTCAGGACATGGCACACTACTAGTAAATTTAAACATTAATAAAAAATAAAACTAGCTCCTACATTAACTACTGAAATAAACTTATAAACCTGCCCAAAAAGGGAAACATAGTGACTACATCTTTACTCTCGTAGTGCTCCTAGCAAAGTGTCCCTCCGGAACGTAATCTGGTCTCTCGACTGGGGAATCCCCCTACTGTATTTAGAAACAGGTCTCCTATTGGCGAATGGAATCAATTTGACCAATCGTCCGCGTGCTTCCTACAGCCTTTGGACCAAATAGTAACTGCAAAATCGGTAGTTTTGTTATAATTTCAATGCTTGCTGTTTTCCAACTTATCGCATTTTATGTCGCGACAAGAGGCTAAGTTTTAGAGATAATTCCATAATCTACATTCCTCGACGACTCGGAGCCACATTTTTAATATCTATCATGGGAAACTCGAAGTCATGGCCGTCATAATAGAGAGAGAATAATTTATTTCGCTAACTCACTTACAATAATGGCTCTAGTCTATTGCGTATTAATTTACTATTATAACGTGGGAAAAGGCCTGAATTAAAGAGAGTGCCCGGCACACAACAGATTCATCTCTTCTACTTATTCCTCTCTCTCCCCTCCCTCTCTCACTATCTCTCTATTTCTCTCCCTCTATCAATCAATCAATTTCTCTCAATCAATCTATCACCCTCTCTCTCTCACTCGCTCTCTCTCTACTTTTGGTAGAGAGTTAGTGGAAGGATATTTTGAATATTCTTTCCGAAGAATGGACATTGATATGTGCAAAGCTCCGCCAATTTATGAAGATACATCACAATATTAATTATCGTTAAACTAATTGCATTCAATCTTTATTCTCATTGATTAATTATTTATACTTTGTAAAATTCGTTGAATAGTTAGCATCACCGTCATTTAATGTAAATTAGTGTATAAACCAGTAAATATTGTAACATACATAAATAAATAGAGATATAATCTATAACTAATAACTAAACCCGTCTATCGTTAACCAACTTCTTCATCAAATATTCAACGTCGACCTTGACCTCTCCAAGAAAAATATTTGTAAATGTATTCAGCTATTAATGTGACAAGTGGCTCCAGGGTTATTACCATTTTGCGTGCAAATATTTTCTCCACTTGAGAATTCTCTCTCGCAGAAAAATATTGCTCCGATTTCAACACGTCTTCTCAGACATTCTGCTGTAGTGAGATACATTCCCGACTGTCATCATTGTTGAATAAGCAGCCCTGCTTTTATTTCATCAAAATACTGACAGCTTTCTTTGAATCTGACATTGAAATGTTCGACAAAATTCACATAAAAGTGAGTGCCTCTGATATTCGTGACATACAAGCTTTCTTATAGTCAGTTATTTGCAATTCAAATTCTTGTCTCATTCGTTGTATAGAGTAGAGTAGAATAGTGACTGTATATTTCCATTTTTAATTGAAATAAAAACGTAATCTGAATTTGGGAGAGAAATAGTTCTATAGTGAGGTCCACGTTGTAATGACAGTGAAGAAAGATAGCAGAACAACGTTGCTGATTCTCTGTCTTGTCAATGCCTTCTATAGACGGTAAGTGATACAGGTTTATTGATGTAATATTAACTGTTCATTCTTGTTTTAAATAATCGATTATATCTTATTAAGCTGAAATTATATTTTCAATAATGCGTCAAACATCATTTTCTTATCCCGTACCTAAGCGAGTTCTTTCCTGTATTATAAGATGATATAATTAGTTAGCAGTAAGACATCCTTGCAATCTGCATCGAGTTGTATTTATACAGCATAATTGCCAGCAAATGGAACACAAATACTTCCCACATCAACAATTCTGACACTATGCAGTGAATCGAACTACAGTTTGTATATTAATCAGGATGTTTTGCTGGTTAACAATGTTGTACCTATTTGTAGTTTTGACCCAGTTGTGAACTTTGCAAGTGGGTGGCTAAACACAGCACAACCCTGCTAAACACAGTACCTGATCCATATTTGGACCAACACACTCCAGAGTTTGTGCGAAACTTGAGCTATCAAAAGTTTATGTGTTGAGGGTTTTGATGTTATTTCTAAGCTGAACTTGAGAAAGAGCTTCTCGAAATACGTGTTAAGTGCTTGGGTCACGTCTATTATTTGTATATGATGGCCCATATTGAGAATCACTTGGAACTATAGGAACTTAACGGTTATTCGTAAGCAGCTGGTATACATCGCTCCAAAGATTGTAAACTGCATCCCGAACGAGCTCATCGGTGTACCTATTAAGTTTGTACCAATAAATATTAAAAACTGGATACTTCACAACTATTATTTCCATCTTAATATTTCATGAGTTCAAACATTTTTTCAGCTTTTAAAACTATTCATTATTGTCTGGATTAATTCACAATTAATAGCATTTATTTTAAATATATTTACCATTGTTTAAATAAAAAGATTCCATTTTAAATTATTAGCTTAAGATTTAGAAACAGTTACGGTAAGTCTCTACTCCTACTGGCGAACAAGTGTTTCACTTATGCCAGTAGTTCTTCACCTCCAGCCGTATTTACAGATAGATGATATAGATATTCAGAATAATAATTATTGCTTTTTTTCTGTTTGTCACATCTTTGTACAGTTTTTGTGTTTTGGTGAAATAAATTGAATTGAATTGAATTGAATTGAATTGAACTTTGGTACTTGGAACTTCGAGCTTTGGAAATTGGAACCTAAGCATTCCTTATGAACGGCAACAATACCCCTAAATCTGCAATTTCTGACACTATAATGTTGTGAAGAGATACATATTATAATATGTCTGTATAGAGGTAGGCGCACACAGATCGTCATCGGACGGACGGCACGCATCGGACGGATCGGATGATTAGATTTGATGCATTGTTTTCAATTGGAGTGCGCATACCTATCCGCATCGTACTTATCGTAGATCGGAAATGGCGTCAGGAATCCCGAGAGAAGCATTGAAGCCGACGGCTCCGTTCGGATTTTTGTCCGGATTTTTGACTCAATGGCTCAATCTCACGGCGATAAGTTGTGTTCAGTTTGACTATATGTTGTCTGAGGACATTCAAACTCTCAAAAAACATTACTTGCGACATGCGGAAGTAGCTAAAAAATATCACACTTTGAAGTTATATAGGTATATATTAGTAATAATTCCAGTGAAAACAAGATGGATAAACAGCAACGAAAAAATATTACTTCGTCTTCAATTAAATCAGGAAACAGATGATTAATTCCTCGTATTCTATCCTTTTCTGACTAATTCTATGGATCATCATTTTTCGTTTCCTCTTCCTATGTCGCTGTACCTTTTCTTCATATTCTGCTAGCAAACAAGTAACAATTATCACTTCTTCTTTGCTACTGCTATCCATCACTTATATATTGTAATATTCAATGAAAACAATATAAAAACATGTAGTACCCTTTATAAAAAACTTTAAAATAAATAAAGTAATAATACCCTCTAATAAAGTGTACTAAAAGTTTTTAATAATTTTAACAATAGTAGCCCAGCATATAAGTGAAGTGATTTTACTTTAATATTTGTTCATTAAATTCCTAATTCGCACACGACTCGACATATCGCAATGAAACCAATGAACTAAAATGTCAATGCTCCGATGACGACACCAACTAAAAAAAGTACCTACGATCCGTCCGATGCGTGCCGTCTGTCCGATGACGATCTGTGTGCGCCTACTTTTAAGCACCTTTTATTTTGGAAGGTCCATAGTTTTTATTCCTCTTCTTCATCCTCATCTTCGTGTTTTTCGTCTTCCTCTCTTCTCCTTCTTCCTCTTTGCCACATCTTCCCCTTCAGTAGTGGAGTTTTGAGAGAGCTGCCTATCCAATAGAAATCGAGGGGTGTGGCCTCCCCCCTCCACCCCCCCAGCCCCAGTCGGCCATTTTGTCCCCGCCCCCAGCCAATAGGAATGAAGGGGCGTGGCCACGCCCCCTCCACCCCCCCAGCCCTAGTCAGCCATTCCCCCTCCACCCCCCCAGCCCTAGTCAGCCATTTTGGTACGGCCCCCTCCACCCCCCCAGCCCCAGTCGGCCATTTTGTCCCCGCCCCCAGCCAATAGGAAGCAAGGGGCGTGTTCAAAATGGCGTCGTGCCCCCACCACCCCAACCAATAGGAAGAGGCCATTGTAGCAGGTGTCCATCTCCCCTACCCAGCATGGGTGTGTTCAAAATGGCGTCCCCCTTCCCTAGTGCCCCCACCAATAGGAAGCAGGTGTCCCCAACGGTTCCCCAGCGGCGGCGGCGGCCATCTTTGTTTTAGCAGGTGTTAACTGACATCTGCTGCCCCAGTTAACACCTGCTTAATTTGCATATTAAAAATATCCCCATATTTAAAATCTTTAAAATCTCTCAAACTACACTACTACTACTAATCTATTTCCCAGTCATATTTTTTTCTTTTTTTTTCCTGCATCACTTGGTCGCCTATCACTGAACATTCTTTTCAAAAACAACTCTTGCACCTGATCAGAATTCAAATTATGTTGTACAGCTTCACTCATGTCAAAGATGTACCTCTTTTTTACATATTGTGCAATCAAATAGTATGAAAAGTTGAACAACTGTTCATTTAAATATTTCTGAAAATCTTCACCTTTCATAATCATCTGCATAATGTCATCTTTTAGCTTTTGGTGAGAAGCTGAATTTTTTTCATCAAGTTTCTTTTGCACATCAGCTAGGGATGTCAATCCCGGGATTCCGGGATCCCGAATCCCGGGATCCCGGTCCATTTTTGATACCTAAGAATCCCGGGATTTTTCAGCGTCAATCCCGGGATTCTCGGGATTGTAAACCTGAAATTGTGAATCATATTTTTCCAAAAAACAATTCAATATTGAATTCATTTACGGTGATGAATATGAGTTTTTATAACTAATTTATTGTTTTAAGTGTTTGACTAATTCATTCTACAGGCACAGCCTACAGTTTCATATACATAATATTGATTGTATACTGTACTCTTTATTCGCATTATCAGCTCGCATAATTGGCAAAATGGTTGTTATGTCTCTAAACTTGTTTACACAGCACCATAATTACCAGTCTAGACGGTGCAATATTTGCAATAGTGCTGATGGCACTTCCTTGAAATGCATTCCGAACTTTGAAAAGACTTCAAAAATCAGAAATAAAAAAGCACTAAACGATTCACTCTCTGTCTAATTATTCCTCTCCTCTTCTCTTTCTATATTATAAGTAGAATATCTAGTTCAAGTAAATATTTTAGTTTGCTCTTCGAAATCTCATTGAGTAGTGTAGTGGTTCAGCTTTCGCGTTGTTTGGTCGGTATGGCGGTATGGTCTTACAAAAAGTATTCTATTTTATTAATAATATTATTAATTCAAGTGATATAAATCCACTTTATACTATTTGACGTAATTAAAGTGTGAGCTCTATCCCGTCCTGATGGTGGATAGAAATGTTCTTGTTCTACATAAAAAAGACTCTGATATCTTGCTTTCCTCAGTTCCCACTATAATCTAGGATACAGCAAATTTAAGGTAGGACATGGAATATAACAGTTACTCCTAATCTTGAAAACATTTATAGAAATAGGATGTTCAATTTTAATATTATTCCCAAGTTTTTTTTTTCATTTTAATTGTAGCCTCTCCCTCTTTAATCGGCCCTTTTTCATCTACACACACTGTTACTGAACATGTAATTGAGGAGGAACAATTCGTTAAAAATGAATTAAACTGATTTTTGCCAATCCCGGGATCAGTCCCGGGATCCCGGGATTGATATTGGATAATCCCGAAATACCGGGATTGGAAATCAGTCCCGGGATTGACATCCCTAACATCAGCCAACATAATATTGAATGTTGATTCTAGATTAACTACTTTCAAATTATAATCTTGCCTGTTAATAAAGTTAAGTTTCTGTTGTGCAATTAGATTGTCTTTTAATTCTTTCAATTTAGTTTCTAGCAAATCTGTATCAACATGTTTTAAACTATTGTTTTTACTTTGTTGTTCACATAATGTCTTCAATTCGTCTGATTTCTGATCAAACAACGACCTACTAACATACTTTAGCTCAATATCATCACTAATTGATTTAGACAATGTTTTCAATTGTGAATCGAAATACTGTTTTTGTTGTGCTATCTCCTTCAATATATCAGACATTGAATGCAATTTACTTTCAAACACTTTTTTAGTAATTAAATCAGACTGTAGTTTTTGGAATATACTAGTTGATATTGCAAGTAATTTGCTGTCTAAATATTTCCTATCTACTAAATCAGATGATTCAGTTTGCAATTTAGTGAATATATTTGTTGATATTTCAAGCAATTTACTGTCCAAGTATTCTTTGTTAACTAGCGGTGATGATTGATCAGTCTGTAGTTTTTGTATTATACTAGTTGAAACTTCCTTTAATTTACTATCCAAGTATTCTCTGTTAACTAGCGACGGCGACCACAATGGATCAGACTGTAGTTTATTGAATATATTTGATGATATTTCAAGCAATTTACTGTCCAAGTATTCTCTGTTAACTAGCGGCGACAATGGATCAGACTGAAGTTTATTGAATATATTTGATGATATTTCAAGCAATTTACTGTCCAGGTATTCTCTGTTAACTAGCGGTGTCAATGGATCAGACTGAAGTTTATTGAATATATTTGATGATATTTCAAGCAATTTACTGTCCAAGTATTCTCTGTTAACTAGCGGTGACAATGGATCAGACTGAAGTTTATTGAATATATTTGATGATAATTCAAGTAGTTTACTGTCTAAATATTCTCTACTTGCTGCCACTAATGATGATGATGATGATGATGCTGCTGCTGATGATTCACAACCACTGTTTAATGGTGCTGTTGTATTAAACACATGATGTGTCCTACCAAATCGATCTATTGTACTACTCACTGCAGTGGCGGCGCTACTGCCCGACATCTCTATTCTTGTCAAGTGTTAAACACATACTAACGACTAAAAGCAGCAACATTGCCACCTAATATAATACCACTTTCTTTCAGTTCTTCAATAATAGAAGCTATTTCAACTGAATGCGATCTATTTCCTGCCTGCTGTGATGAAAGCAGAATATCTAATCTGTCTATCAGTTCATTTGGATTATCCCAGTAGACATACTGTCGACTAGTAGATTCATTTCTTATAAAACCCATACCGCTAACAGCTGCCGCTGCCACTGCATCATCAATCCTAGATCTTTTTCTTTTCCTACTACTACTCGATGGAAATAAAGATTGAATAATTTGTGATTTATAGCCTGTATTTCTCTTTACATAACCGCATCTATCTAAATGAGCAGCGGTAAGCTGCAATATATTACAATATTTTCTTAAATCACGTTCTGTGTACAGTTTCTGGTCAGGCTGTTTTTTAAATAGAAGTTCACACAAACCAACTGTTAAACGATACTTATTATTATTGTCGATAATTAAATAACCATTGGCAATACTAATATCCTTTACACCCATATAGTATTCATTTACTTTACTATCAAAACATATACCATAAGATATACAATTATTCATTTTTTCATTATGAAATTCACGTATATACTCATCAATAAAATCCACTGTTATTGTTGTTTTATTCAAAATATCACTTACATTAGATCTATTCAAACCCTCATCCACATCCATTTCCTTGGCCGTATCTTTCTCCTCCTCCTCCTCCTCCTCCTCCTCCTCCTCCTCCTCCTCCTCCTCCTCCTCCTCCTCATCGTCCTCTGATTCTTCTTTAAGTCTGCTGCTGCTACTAGTGTGTGCATGTTGTACAAGTGTATCTTTCAATTGTTTTAGTGGATTGATAATTGGTTCTAATGATTTTTGTCTAATCGTATCATTTTCCCTAATCATACTAGTTAATGATCTATGTTTATTAATAATTGACTTACGCAAACCTTTTATCCTGTCAATTACTTTACTAGTATGACGATGATGATCACGTTGCACTAGTCTTCGTCCTCGCCGGCGCCCTCCTCTTTGTTTTTTTCTTTTTAATTTAATTTACGCATATTGCTAGTAGTAGAACGATAATTAGTTCTTTCACCTACACTGGCTCAACAACAAATGATGAGAATTGACACATGTCAATTGGTGCTGCTGCTATACACACTTGGATCAATATACTTACCAGACAATTACGATATTTACCAGCATCTGGTTTACACTCAGTGAAAATTGAAATAAAACTATGATTTCCGCTTTGCCATACATGTGAACATAGATTTCTGAATGCAACAAATGTCATATCAGTTCCGACAAAATCCCTATATATTAATTTTAAATTGTGCATATCCATTTTAAAAATAATCAGCATATTTGCATTGTCTCTGATATGATGTTTTGAAATTGCGCCATAGCTTTGAATTAAGTACACACAATCTATGCTTTTGTGTCTGCCCATTGTGAAAAAATTACGTATTTGCGGCACACGTGTAACATTCAAATCGTCAAAAATTATCAGTGAATGAGTGTCGATATCATTCGGTTGCGGTATGCATTCAATATTGTCGGATTTATAGTAGTTTACACACTTGAGTTTTGAAAAAACAATGTCCAATAGTTTATATTTTTCCTGATACAAAGACTTACTGAACAAGTATAGGTTTTTGAATTTTAATCCATTTTTATCGAATATTAAATTCAGCAGTACATTTGTCTTTCCACAATTTGATGCACCGCAAATTAGAATTCTAGCTGAACTTGGCAAAAACTCACCATGCTTTTTTCTATCTAGACAATTTTTGCCGCCCACTTGTTTTGTATCTACAATTAGATTATCAAAGTTAACTATTGCTATTGACTCTTTTGCTGTCGTCATAATGATAACTCTTGCTGCGCGCGCTTGCTGTTTACACATGCGTGTCTACAGTTCAACTATGCTATTAACATCGCTACATCCGATGTGTGTGTGCGTGTGTGTGTGTGTGTGTGTGTGTGTGTGTATACTACAAGCGGTTTATGAATGAAGAAAACACGCACATACAATGTTCACAGTTTATTAAAAATACTAGATACATACAAATTTAGCAGCAGCAGCAGCAGCAGCTAAAACAAGCGTATCTTACAAAGTTGACAAAAAGTTGAAAATACATACATTAGTTGACAGCTGCATACATAAATGGTGAAAATATACATACAAAGTTGACAGCTGCTGCTGCTGCTGCAGTAAGGTAAGTGGCGACAAATCTAGTGATAATACATACATACAAAGTTGACAGTGTTAATATTACAATGCGTGTGTCTTTCACATAATACAGTATAGCACCAGCGTCGCACGCATTAATTAAGATTAGCCATTGACATGCAATAATCTAAAATATAAATTAATATCTTTTCTTTCTTCTTATCATCATCATCATCATCTTCATCAGCTACATTAAAGTCTATTGATTTAATTTGCGAGTAAAGTATGTTTAGTTGCATAGAAAATTGAGCACAAATACAAGTATCTACTACATCAAATACGCTGCTTGCATCTTTTAAATTTTTATATGAACATATACCTAAATGAAACCTACTATCATCATCATCATCATCATCAACAACAACAACATTGCTGAAAAATGTTTTTTTACATAAGCCAACTAGAAAGCATTTTTCAATATCAACACGTTTTACACACATCGCTTTAAGCGTACACAAAAGATCAATTAATCTTTTAATAATACTACACGCATCGTTACCATTCAGCAAATAGAACAACAGTGGCGCATCCATAGCCATTGACATTATGTTTATATCATATCTGAAACAATATGCAAATAAATTTAATGATTTTTGCGTGTTGCACGCAGATTCTTCTTCTGTTTTACAGTCTGCTTTGGAAAGTGCCCTATATTCATGTAGATGATCATTTAAGATTGAAATTTCTGAAAATTGTCGATCAGGATAGGCCATTGAAAATTGCATTCAGAAAATGGGATATCCACGAATATCCTCAGCTGCCGAACAGTGTTAGCACGATTTGGACTATAAAGACGGCTTCAAAAGCTGATACACCGCGATTTGTAATATTAGCATTTCAGACAAACAGGAAAAATTTATTTATTTATTTATTTATTTATTTATTCATGGAGACAACAGGTAAAAAACCCATTTTGCCTCCTCCACACTATACAATAATTTCCAAAATAATACAATTTTCAATAAAAAGAAGATAGAAAATATGAGAAAATAATAAATTATAAAAATAGCTAATTATAAAATTAAGAGAATGAAATAAGACGAAAAATAGAAGAAATATACAGTCTTATATAGAATAATAAAAATACATTAACTGAATTCAATAAGAAAAAATGCACACATACTTCAGTAAACTATAATCATTACTAGTATATAGACAAGAGGAAAAGTGTCTGTGTAATGTACTACCACTAGCCTTATGAGGATAATTGAATAAAAGAAATGCAAGCGCAAATCACGAAATGATGGACCACATACTACAAGACTAAATCATATGAAATCCTTCGGAATTTGGAGAGGGAGAACCAGAAGATGTCCAAGTGCTCTGAATAAGTATTGAAAATTCTTTGAGCTCTACTTAAAGGAAAGTTATAATGTCTTACCGTTCTGGAGCGAGAAATATGAAATGAAAATCCAGAACGTCGTGCAATGGTATTTATATATATGTTAATTTTAGAAAGCAGGTAGGAAGAATCAATTTTATTATTTAACAGATTGTACAGAAAAACAAGTAATTTAACATCACGTCTTACTTTCAGTGATTTAATATTGAACATACTTCTGAGGGAGTTGGTTGGGTAATCAAAGGGACAGAAAACCCTGTGCTTTTTATAATACATGCATCTCAAAAATTTGTTTTGCAAGCGTTCTAGAATGTGAATCTGTTCATTATGATAAGGATTCCATACTTCGCATGCATACTCTAATAGACTCCTCACAATTGATTTGTATAAGAGTAGCAGAGGTACCACATCAGTGAAGGGCGAGCACGTCCTCAAAATGAAACCCATCTGTTGGTTGGCTCTGTTAACTATGTAATCAATATGTGAATTGAAAGAAAGGTCTGGGCTGAATACTACTCCAAGGTCCTTGAACGACTCCACCTTTTCCAATGGAATACCATTTATAAAGTATACACCTGCATGAGTGGAGGACTGCCGAGTGAAACTCATGAATTTACATTTATTCACATTCATTTTTAGTCCATTTTCATCACACCATCTAGACAGACTATCAATATCCCTCTGCAAATCATAGCAATCTCTTTGATAATTGATTTCTTTATATAATTTTACATCATCTGCATACAGAAGGCATGAAGATTCTCTGATGGTAGATGGTAGATCATTAATAAACAAAAGAAATAGAAGTGGACCAAGGTTAGAGCCCTGAGGAACCCCCGATGTACACTCAAAGCATTCTGATTTGAAATTGTGAATCTTGACATACTGTATTCTTGCCTCCAGATAACTCTGTAGAAGATTAACCATTGTTACACAAAATCCTAACACTTTGAGTTTCCGTATCAGAAGTCTATGATTTATGGTGTCAAACGCTTTTGATAGATCTGTAAAGATAACATCTGTACGACCTCCATGATCCAAAATTTGTGAAACCTCACTACTAAAAACTATAAGATTGGACACAGTTGAGCGACCAGGCAGAAATCCATGTTGCTCAGGTGCAATAATCCTCTGACACTGCTTATAAATAATCGAATGCAGGAGCTTCTCAAAAACTTTCGAAAAACAATTCAAAATGGATATTGGTCTGTAGTTTTTAATATCATTCCTATTCCCAGACTTGAAAACAGGAGTAACTCTTGCAATCTTCCATTTTGAAGGAAATCTACCCGACCTTATAGCCAAGTTAAAAATGAATGTTAATGGCTCTAGAAGGACTGCAGCACAGCCCTTGACAATAAAGGTTGGAATCGCATCAGGACCCTCGGAGCAGCCCGACCTCAGCCCATTGATAGCAGACAAAATATCATTGGAAGAAACCATCCCAACTCCCCCATCCAACAATGAGCACCCAGACACCTCCGGAATCCCCATTGGCACATCAGGTGTATCAGCCTCATACACAGATTGAAAGTATTTAGAGAAACCATTAACTATGTCAGCCCCAGAGTAAGACTCTCCGTCCAGTGTCATGGTTGACTCCACAAAAGAAGTTTTTCTTTTTGAATTGACGTATTTCCAGAAATCTTTTACATTATGTCGTATTCCATTTTGAACTCTAATCAAATACGCCTCATAAGATAGTGTAATTCTGTTTTTCAGGGATGCGCGTAAAGTTTTAAATTTATTATCATGATAAGGCGAAGTTTTTCTCTTTCTTGAGCACTTATTTTTTATTTTCAAATCTGATATGATATCAGATGTAAACCAAGGAGGATACTTATTATTTGATATATTCAACCTCCTCCTTGGAATAAATTCATCAAAATTTTTGTAAAGTACTTCATAAAAATTATCTACAGCAGAGTCAACATCACCGCAACGAAAAACAGAGTCCCAACTGGAATCGCGGAGTCCGCAATAGAGGCCGAGATAGTCCCCCTTGGAATAGTCATACGAATATTCGGGTGAACGATTTGAGTCGAGCTCTGACACCTTCACCGCATATGAGGCTTCCACACATAATGCAGGGTGATAACAGTCTTGCGGGAGGAGTGGATCATCGCATTTCACTACATCAACTGGAAAGTTGCTCAAAACAATATCCAGTGTTCTACCGAGCTCATTTTGTACTGAATTATAAGAAATTAGATCATAGAATGACATTAAATGACAAAGAAATTTTGCTTTGCATGAGCCAGAAGAGAGATCATAAGTATCAGAGCTAATTTCGGGTAAATTGAAATCACCAATAATCATTAAATTTCCATTGAGTAAGCTATTCAAGGATTCAATGTATTCACAGTAATCAAGAAAAACATTTGAAGGAGTGGAAGGTGGCATATAAACAGCATTTATATGATAATCGGTTGAATTTGATTTAAGTTTAACCCCTACGGAATCATAACAATAATAATCATTATTTACAGATAGCTCACTACAGAGCTCCGATTGCAATGATCTTCTCACTGCGATAAGTACTCCACCCCCCCTGCGACCGCCACCACCCCCTCCCCTATCACTCCGATAGACAGAGTAGCGGTCATCAAAAATTTCACAACTGATTATGCCGTCGTGCAGCCAGGTCTCAGTCAATACTATCAAATCGTAATTTGCACTTAGAAGAGATTTATACAGATTCGAGGTTTTTGTACGCAATCCTCTAACATTTTGATAGTACACAGACAAAGAAGAAATTAATGACATATATGAAAAAGAGAAAAAATGAAAAAATATTATAAATTCAAATAAATGACAAGAAGTGAAAAAAATGAACAAAATAAAATATAAGTCGATCATCTAAGCCCACCGGTAAAAAACTGTTTTCAATATCGTAAAATATTAAAAACAAGAAAAAAAAGAATTACTCTCATTCGTTATTAAAGTTATCTCAGCAAACTGTTTTCCACATTGTAAATTATTAAATAAGAATTATTATTAAAAAAGAAAAATATTACTCTCTTACGTTAAGGTTAATGTTCATATTACATAAATCAGATTCTCATCCTTAATCAGCAAATAACTTGGGTCATCCACCACTATTCTTCCCCCTTTACATTTCAAGAATAATAATAATATAAGGAAAAAAAATAAATTTTAAATAGCAGAACCTTTAATGAATAGAATACTAGATATTTGGTCTTCAGTATGGATAACCACCTTAGTACCACCACAACTACTCAGAAAGATTCTATAATAATGAAAACACCCAGTGTAGAAGAAAACAGAGTGACTGCAATCTGCAATAAGATAAGAAGCAAGAACGAGAAATGTTATCGGAAGACCTAGCAATACTGTAACAATGAGAATGAGATAAAAATATTCCATAGTTCTGTTGATATAACGTAGTTGCAGAAAGAAAAACATATAACTTAGTTAGTGCAGTTAGTGAATTGATAAGACTATACCACGCTTTGTCAAAATTTAACAAAGAGTGGTATAATTTAAAAAAGCGTGGCATAGTCTTTTAATAGTAAACGAATTCCAATATTTTTGTATTAATATAATACAGCCTTATAATCCATTACCAGGAACAATCAAAACAATCCCTAGTACATTTATTTCCTTATTATTTGCTGTTCTATTGAAAGGTTCCCTACCAATTTCTTTAAGATTGAACATTCATTTAATTATAAATTGTTTATCAATTTCCAGGACTCCAGATAGGAGAAGCAGTTATTTTAAATCACAAAAGCAAGACTCATAGAAAACATTCATTCGGTTGAGTTGATTATAACTCTATGTAGTTAAGTTGATAGCCGAGAAAACAATGATAATAATGGATTAACAGTTGTAAAATTCTGATTGATTATTGATTAATGAATAAAAACAGATACGTGAAATCGAATAATAATACACTCTAGATTTGACACAATTCATTTCCGAAAAACAATATATATTATATGAGACCTACAATATAGGGAAAATAAATTAAATCTTTAACAACTGACTGTAGTTGGTACAGCTTTCAAGTCCTTCTCACATCGTACGGTATAGATTCTACCGTTCTCAACAATTCTTATCTTTATTGTACCAGTCTTGTCCACCCAAACATATTTGAAGCCAAATTCCTTTTGAAGTCTTCTAGCTTTGGAGAGAAGTATTTTTCGTGGAGCCGTTAAAGAAAAGTTTATATAACTGGTGGGTCTCACCTTGCATCCCCATGTGCCTGGTCGACAGCTTGTTGACACTGCGCTTCTGTTGCATAATCTCGTGAGCGATCGTGCGTCGAACAAACTTCACTATGATTGGTGGCGGATTTCGTGAATCAGGTCGCTTTTTAAGACGATGACAGCAGTCAATCTCTTCTGCACCTATCTGCACACCTACAGCTTGGCAAGTTTGGAGCACCACCTTTGAGACGACCTCCTGATCTGCGACTGGAATACCGTGTATTTCCAAAGTGTTTCGCCTTCCATACTGCTCCAGATCGTCGGCTTGCATCGACAGGTCATTAATTTTCTGCTTTAGAGCTTCATTTTCAGTTTGCAGAGTCCTTATTATTTCCTGCTGAGATGCGATCAATTCTCCCTGTGTAACAAGAATTTCAGCGTTGTTGTCGAGTTTTGCATGACACGAACTGAGGGACTCTTGTAGTTTCTCGAAGCTGCTCATAACTTGCCGCTTGAAATCATTCAAGGCCTCAGTATACGGGTCCTCGGAGCCTGATGAATTGACGGACGCACCAGCGCTGGAAGTTTTTACTGGAGTCGATTGAGCCTCAGTACCCCGCTGACTACGGTGACCCGCCAAACAGCCTCCGCACTTCCAAGAACTCTTCCTCAGGAATTCGAGCTCAACTTCACTTAGATCTCTGTCCGACTCTCCCCTGATACATTTTCCATGGAATATCGATCCACACTCAGCGCATACCACTTTGACTTTGTCAGATCTTCCAACCAACACATTGCACTCCGCACATGCACTCATTTTAGTACTGTAATAAAGATATAATTCGGCTTGAAAACTGTTAAAACGAATAAAATATCAACGAAAAGAACCGGCAGGCTTAGTAAGATGACCGACCAAACTAAGCAAAACTATTCATAAATCAACCGGTAGCCGATAAGAGAGAACGGAACGAAAGTCAATGTCGAAATTTGATATGTGCAAATTGCACGATGTTAAACTTTTCCTGAATAGTGAATATCTGCCGTATGATCGTATAAATGGAAACAAACAAATTTTGTACAAAATGTTTATTGAATTTGCGCCCAGCTATTATAATTTAGGACTTCATACTGATTATGGTACAGTTGTAGATTATAAAACTTTTACTGATAACTGTCCAATAATTGTACTAGATTGTTCACATCAAGCTGATCATTTAACATCGTCAACAGACATTCGATTGGAAATGGAGTTAACAGAAAATGTGCCAAATTTAACGACTGCATATTGTATTTTGATAAGTGACACATTAGTAGAATACAAACCATTGAGCGCATTAGTTCGTGAAGTACAGTAATTTGACGCAAGAGCGAGCTATGCATGACGCTAGGAGGGGGCTATATAAAAGTGCGTGTATGAACAATACAGTGTTCAGTTGTAATGTGTTCTAATAGCTTGAATAATAACATTCCTCAGTCGTCGTCATCGTCGTCGTCGTCGTTGTCATCATTATCATCATCATTGTCATCATTGACAAAAGCAAAATTTGATGCATTTGTACATAGAATGTGTGCATGCACCGACGGACAACAGAAAATGGACGATGATGAGCAAGTATCAACAAAATTTCGAGACTTTGGCATACAATGCGACTTGGATAAAGAAGAAGAATTGGAGAAGGAGGCAGCAAGAATTAAGGAGGAGGAGGAGAAGAGTAAAGAAGAATGCGACAGGAAAAATGATGACATTGATTTTGCTGTAGTCGAGTTTCATTTTTTCAAAAGTGATGATAATTTTATCATTATTAAAGAGGTAGCCATAATTGATTACAAACTACGTCATGTTGTGCTACACTTTAAATCACCATTTCCGAAAACATTACTGAGTAGGAAAATGTACCGTGATGTCAGCTGGCTTGAACATAACTATCATAAAATTAGATGGGACCAAGGCGACTTAATTTACACTGACGCGCTGCTTGCTTCATATTTGCAAAATTATACCACAATCTATACAAAGGGAAGAGAAAAAAACACAGTTTTTGAAAAGGTTACACGACAATGTGCTTACTATGCCGGAGGATATTCAAAAACCAGACTATACAATGTTTGAAAATTCTTGGTGTTTTAGTGTATGCAAAATTCATAACAAATCGTCCAATGGCCGCTGTGCGTTGTTCAGTGCGTATCATTATTTGACAATCTTGATGTGTAACAAGCAAACAAAGGAGAATAGTGCTGCTGCTTCAATGCCTACAAAAAATATGAGTTCATTGAATCGTAATGCTGCTGATATCGATTATACATGCGAAAATAATAGAATGGAAAGTATGAAACATTGTAAGCTGTTAACTAAACAACGAAAACGCAACTATGCCCGACAAGGTTTTTATTTTGATGGGGAAAGCATACTATGTGTTATTGTGGATTTGATTTGATTTCGCATAAAGCGAGAGTATGCAGTCTGACCTGTAGCGGTGGAAGGGAGAAGCGAAAAGCAATAAATTTCACTGTTCTAGTACCACTCATTTAGTGTACCTTCGCTAGCAGCAGCAGCAGATTGAAGAGCTATAATGAATCCGCAAACTTGGTCTTATGCGCCAGAATGTTTAGAAATTAAATTACAAAACTACATTGAATGGTATGATTTGTGTCAAAAAGCAATAGAGACAAAAAACAGTACTATTGCTAGACAATTGAAAGCAATATTTCTAAATACAGTTAATATTAACGATATCAGTGATTACTTAGCTTATTACAGACCCTTTAGTTTGAATGTAAACAAGCTAATAAGAATTGAAGAAGAAATTTTAAGATCGCTAGAGGTGAACAGAGGAGGAGAAGAAGAAGAAGATGCGGTGACTAGCTGTAAAGAAGAGGTGGGTAGGAATGCGCCTACATGTAAAGAAGAAGAAGAAGAAGAAGAAGCGACTAGCTGCTGTAAAGAAGAGGTGAGAAGAAAGGAATGCGGCAACATGTAAAGAAGAAGGTGAATGGCGGGGAAGTCAACAGAAGGAAAGGTGTGAGGAGGAGGCGGAGGGGAGAACGAGTCAACAGAAGGAATGTGGAAGGAGTCGACAGGAAACGGTTGTGAGGGGCTGACGGCTTGACAGGTTTGCTCAGTCTTTAACCGACAACCAACGCAAGCATATAGCTGCTTTGTTATTCTTGCACACGATCGCGGTAAGCTTTTTATTATTATTATTATTATTATTATGGAACACCATAGAAGCAACACTGGAAATGATAGACTTTTTAGTATGAAGTCATTCAATTATATTTCGAAAACTGAATATCCAACGGTCTCACTCAAAGATCTTGACCATGATTCGTGGTACCGTGTTGTACACGCTAGATTAGTGAGAACACAACAGGGTCAGCGAATCATAATGAGGTTATACGATCATGACAGCAATGGTGACTATTATTGCGAAGTTTACTTACCTGAGAAATTTCTGAGTGTATTGAATCTTCAAACACTTGAGGATTTCAACAAACAAAAACTCTATCTGAAGTGTGTACAACGAGAAGGTAAATCACCTCTTGTTCTTCTAGAAGAAGAAAGGAATATATAAAAAATTAAATAAAAAAAAAAAAAAAAAAAAAAAAAAAAAAAACCCATTCCCATCATTGATTGTGCAATAGGCCTAATGTTGATTAATACTTTGTATTGAATAACTGAGTGACATTCAATTAGAGTTTTCTCAATATGGGGATAGCACATTAAAAAAAGCGCCACCATTCCTTTTACAGCATAGTGTGGGAAAAATAACAATTCTCATGAAATGTAATTTTTTTCATTCTTCCTGTGGTGGTGGAAAAAAGGAACATATTGTTGTGCAATAGGCCTAATGTTGATTAACACTTTGTAATGAATAACTATAGTAGTATGTAGATTAGCCCGATCTATTCTACATCCTATTATAGCAACATTCAATTAGAGTTTTCTCAATATGGGGAAAGCACATTAAAAAAAGCGCCACCATTCCTTTTACAGCATAGTGTGGGGAAAATGACATCTCATACGTGAACAAATATGAAATGTAATTTTTTTCATTCTTCCTGTGGTGGAGGAAAAAAGGAACATATTGTTGTGCAATAGGCCTAATGTTGATTAACACTTTGTAATGAATAACTATAGTAGTATGTAGATTAGCCCGATCTATTCTACATCCTATTATAGCAACATTCAATTAGAGTTTTCTCAATATGGGGAAAGCACATTAAAAAAAGCGCCACCATTCCTTTTACAGCATAGTGTGGGGAAAATGACATCTCATACGAACAAATATGAAATGTAATTTTTTTCATTCTTCCTGTGGTGGAGGAAAACAAGGAACATAGTTTAATTTGTACCAAACGCTAGTAGTGTGGTTTGAGAGTTTAGCGCTAGTAGTGTGGTTTGAGAGTTTAGCGCTAGTAGTGTAGTTTGAGAGATTTTAAAGATTTTAAATGTGGGGATATTTTTAATATGCAAATTAAGCAGGTGTTAACTGGGGCAGCAGATGTCAGTTAACACCTGCTAAAACAAAGATGGCCGCCGCCGCCGCTGGGGAACCGTTGGGGACACCTGCTTCCTATTGGTGGGGGCACTAGGGAAGGGGGACGCCATTTTGAACACACCCATGCTGGGTAGGGGAGATGGACACCTGCTACAATGGCCTCTTCCTATTGGTTGGGGTGGTGGGGGCACGACGCCATTTTGAACACGCCCCTTGCTTCCTATTGGCTGGGGGCGGGGACAAAATGGCCGACTGGGGCTGGGGGGGTGGAGGGGGCAGTACCAAAATGGCTGACTAGGGCTGGGGGGGTGGAGGGGGAATGGCTGACTGGGGCTGGGGGGGTGGAGGGGGGAGGCCACACCCCTCGATTTCTATTGGTTAGGCAGCTCTCTCAAAACTCCACTACTCCCTTCTTCATATCTTCGACACCCCTTCCACTTCCTCTTCTCCTACGTTCTCATATTTTTTTCTGTTCTTCTACTTTCTTATCTTCTGTTTCTCTGTCACAGCCGCGGCTTCTCCTTCTGTTTCTTCTTCTCCCTATTCTTCCTTTATTCCTCTTTCTCCCAATTCACTATTCATTCTGTTCCTCCTCTTCCTCGTCTTCATTATTATCCTCCTTTGAACGATCGTCTTCATCTCTTCTTTCTGTATTTTCTCCAGCTTAATCTCGCCGATCGTTATTACATTAATAACTTTCGAAATATTGTTCAGTCTCAAAATCTGCAACGATGGTACAGGAGTGATATGATAAAATGGCAAACATGTTACGCTGTTGACTTCATTTCACTTGTTTACAATTTTTTATTCTACAGTCTTTCTATCAAACTCGAAACTTTCAATTCAATGAAAATTATTATGTACTATGTCAGGGGAGGGAAGAAGCTCCTGACCAACAGATTCATTACTTCTTCTTCTCATTTTTCTTCTTCTTCTTCTTCGACTTCTTTTTTTCTCTTCTTCTTCTTCTTCCTCTTTATCTTCTTTTTCTTCTTTTTTTTCTTCTTCTTCTTCTTCTCCTCCTTCTCATTTTTCTTCTTCTTCTTCTTCTTCTTCTTCTTCTTCTTCTTCTTCTTCTCTTCTTCTTCTTCTTCTTCTTCTTCTACTTCTTCTTCTTCTTCTTCTTCTTCTTCTTCTCCTTCTTCTCCTCCTCCGTTATTCTCCTTCTTTTACTCCGTTCTTCTTCTTCTTCTCCTTCTTCTTCTCATTCTCCTTCTCAATCTCGTTCTCCTCCTTCCTCTCCTTCTCCATTCTTCTTCCTCTTCTTCTACTCCTTCCAGTTCTTTTCCCTCGTAAAATTATAGAATAAATAAATTGTTGGATTGTGTGAAATGGTAGACGATGCTCAAGTTATAAACAATGAAGGTATCTATCTATCTTTGGCTTTTTATAGGTGAGTTATAACCTTATAACACAGTGGACGATATTAGATAGATGGGGCATCATTTGATGTTAGTTTTGATTCGAAAATAGGCCTCCGAAAATAGCCTGACATGTTCTTGTCGGAACTGTAATAAATAATATAAAAGTAGAAGATAAGACAGAGACGGCTGAGACAGTGAGGTTCATTGTCATGTCAACAGAAACTGTCAAGTCAATGACAGTCAACAACAGTAACTGAAACTGTCATTGTCTAGCCTGAAATGTCAGTAATCATGTTCATAACGTTTCTTATTTATGACTTTTCTGTAGAATTTCCAATAAGGATCATCATCATAATGTTTCAATATTTATGACTTTTTTGTAAAATGTCAGAAATAGACATACATAGTACTGCTCCTTATTTATGACTTCCTCTTTCAACAATAATGGATTCTGTGTCAAAATGTCTTCGGTCATTTTGAATGTGAAGGAAATTACACTGATGTATTGAGAAGTCTTTAAACTTTCGAAGTTTTCAAAAAATATTATTTATATCATATATTTATTATGTATTTCTAATTTGTTGAAATTTTTTATTTCCGTCAACAAAAACATTTTCATATTTTCATAATACGGTTGAGTTGTTGAGAAATTATGCTTGGGTGGAAAATTAAGAACTTTAGTAAAGTCCATGTTATAATGTCAGTATTTGATTAGCAATGGTATTGTTACCCTTGTCTATCATTCAACTGAACGGGTAGCGCTATCTCTTTCTTGCTTTGCTGCTGCCAGATCGTTTTTTAAAAATGTAGAGATATAATTAATTAACAAAATATTTCATCACAATTATGAAAATTCATGATGAAATTATTGAAAAATATAATTTCTTGCTTGATAAAATCTCGATTATGAAAATGTATTAATGAATTATTGGAAAATATTCATTCTCTGACGAATGAAATATAACAAGAAAGATTGGTCAATCAGATATACTGAAATCAGCTTTATTTCATAGAAGGTAGTGGTAAGGTAGAAATTCGGCAACGCTGCTCTCCTATCTTTCTTCACTGCCATTATAACTTGAACCTCATTATAATCCCATCCTTCAGCTCCAATCCAAACAAACTTTTCAAATAGATTTCTATCATACAAAATACATCATCTTTTTATTTTTACATTGATATATAGAATATAATTGTCAACTATGGATGATTGGGGATGGAACAACAGGCTTGAAGCCCAAAACTGTTCCTTTCCCAAATTTTGATAGAAATTGTCCAAATATATATTATGTTTACACTTCATGATTTTTGTTCAATTTTGAGTCCAAACTCCTATACTATAAAATGAGCAATTTCTGTTTATATGTTTAGATGTTTATATTTCTGTATGTGACTGGATCTCGAAAACGGCTCCAACGATTCTCACGGAATTTGGAACAAAGTAGGTTTATGATATGAAAATTCGATTGCACTAGGTCTTAACCCTGGGATAACTCACTGAAGGACATTGAAAGGATAAATACGTCCTTGGAAAAACAGCTGAAAATTTGGTCGTCTGTCGATACCGTGATGCTAGTCAAGGTATCTAGAATACACGTATTCTATGCGAGTACATGTGTGGGTTATTCCTCAGATGATCTCACGAGAAGAGAGAAAAACTTATTTTTGTTTATTTCCATTTTCTTTAGAAAATATGTTTACTTCAGAAAGTCCAAAATAGTAACTAGATGATGTCAGTGTGGAATAGTACATAGTATTTTAACAAATATTGTAGCAAACATAGTATATCATTCTAAATCTAATTCATAGTATATCTATTTGTAATTGATTATGTGTTTGTTTTTTGAAGTGTGAATACATTTTTATTTTGTTGAGTGATAGTAGCTTAACATAGATTTTGATTTGGACTGTAGTATAAATTTGAAAAGGGACAGTTTTGGGCATCTGTTGTGCCTCCTCATATAACTGTAAAAATAATTGTACGACTGAGAAAATGAATAAATGAATATAAACCATAAATTCATACTTCGTTACATATTTTCTATGCTTTTACACTCCAGAGCGAAGCTGGGTCCCACGATATTATTTATAAACTAGGAATTTAGAATTTGAATCATACCTTATTAAGGTGCGTACAGATTTACGCGCCGCGGACATGAGCAATTCACTTTTAATCAGCTGATGCCAAGCTTTTTATATCTGTATCTTACCGTTTCTGTTAAAATACAGATATAGTCAGCTGATTAAAAGTGAATTGCTCATGTTCGCGGCGCGTATATCTGTACGCACCTTTAGAGACACCTATTTTGTTATGAAACATCAATTCTTCATTCAACAAACATATATCTGGAGTACTAATTAATTACTAAGCGAATAATTAGTAGGTTTAATACCGGTAATGCGTTTCATATCGTGTCGAACTGGCTGATTATTATTTGTCCCCTTATCAGGGCAGCTTATCTATAGTGGAACTCCCAGCAAACTGACAGTATTGGTAGAATAGTAAGCAGTAATGTCTTTTGAAAGAAATCCTGACAGTTGAAAGTGAATTTCACGGTAATTGATGACGTCAGCAAAACCGACCCACTATAGCGTGTTTACATGACAACTTTTCAATGTTTGTTTCCTCTTCCTTGCTTTCTCACTTCATCACCTGCCTCCTCCTTCATTCTCACCTGTTTCTACCTATTTCTTTCTACGATTTCTTCTTCTTCTTCTTCTTCTTCTTCTTCTTCTTCTTCTTCTTCTTCTTCTTCTTCAAACATTTGAAAATAGAAAAGTTCCAATAATCTAAATTATTTAGATTGTTTACAAACCAAATTTAATAACAAAATAACAGTCACCAATCACCTAAAACTGTAAAAAAATGATTAACTTTGAATATAATTGACCGAGCGAAGTGAGGTCTAAGATTCAAGTCGACGGTTTGGCATTTCTCTTAATGTTTAAATGTTTATATGTTTTTTATGTTTTTATGTTGCGCATTTACGGCGAAACGCGGTAATAGATTTTCATGAAATTTGACAGGTATGTTCCTCTTTAAATTGCGCGTCGACGTATATACAAGGTTTTTGGAAATTTTGCATTTCAAGGATAATATGAAAGGAAAAAGGAGCCTCCTTCATACGCCAATATTACCGTAAAAATCAGACTATAGAATTATTCATCATAAATCAGCTGGCAAGTGATTACACAGATGTGTGGAGAAGCCAGTCTATTGCTGTATTTCCATTAAGTCTATAGTTTCAATCAGGTACTTGAGGATGAGAATACTGCGTGAGGTCATAGATTTCCATGAAATTTGACAGGTATGTTCCTCTTTAAATTGCGCGTCGCAAACAAGGTTTTTGGAAATTTTGCATTTCAAGGATAATATAAAAGGAGAAAGGAGCCTTCTTCATACGCCAATATTGGAGTAAAACAGACTATTCATCGTAAATCAGCTGTCTAGTGGACTATAATACCACCCGTTTCTCAAAAACATCAAACATTTTGAAAATGTATCTTTCCATTAACATTATTCAACATTAGACAGTTGACTATAATACTACCCGTTCAAAAACATCGAACATCTTGAAAATTGTATTTTTCCATCAACGTTGTAGACAGTTGCAGCCAGACCTGATAACAGCGCTCACACTCACATTCCGGGACGACATGTCACGGTACGATATAGGACAGAAAGCTCTATGTTTATTTAGGATTTTTTCTAGACATTTTTAATTGATAAATTATTTATTAATTTTTGAGAAAACATAACAACAGGTCAATGTAACTCACTGAGCGCGCGGTCTACTGTTCATAGAACTACTAGTGATATACCATGTCATGTCAACAAATCAGATTATTTTGATCGAGTCTATTAAAATTTCTAGATTTCTCGCGAGATACGGTAAGCTGATTGATTACACAGCTGATCTCCCACACAGGCACGCATCTTCTGTTATCGACAGACGACGAAATTATCATTTGTTTTTCCAAGGATGAATTCATCCTTTTCATGTCCTTCAGCTAGTTTTCCCAGGGATGAGACCTAGTGCAATCGAATTTTCATATCATAAACCTACTATGTTCCAAATTTCGTGAAAATCGTTAGAGCGGTTTTCGAGATCTGTTGAACATAAATAACCAGATATGAAAATAACCAGATATATAAATAAAGAAATTGCTCGCTATTCATAATAGGATTCATAATAGGCTCGCTATTTATAATATAACTATTATAATAGGATATGAATTACACAATCACATTCATAAAATAACTGTCAATAAATAACATTAAATATCAATAAATAACTGTGCAATGCGGTTCATCTACCTCTACAATATATTCTTTCTACAGTTAATTGTATCAATTTAATCTCATAATTTGGTAGCTTTTAGGACACAGATTGGGTGGAATTTTGGTTGATTTTTAGGCGACCAGGAAACCACCAGATAGAATGGGGGTGGCTGCGGAAGTTTGTTTGAAAGTTTGGCATTGCGGGCTGAAAAAAGAGAAAAAAGCTTAGCGTTGTTAGTAGTTGTGAAAAGCTGTAAGCCAACAGCACTGCCACCGGGCTTGCTAATTGGACACTGAGCTAGCTCTTGCTAAGTAAAGGAACTATAGATGGAATTGTAATTAAAGTAAGAATTAGAAGGTGTTTGGGAAAAAGTGGAAAAGAAGAAGAAGAAGAAGAAAATGCAGGAGAAGGAATGTAGAAGATGATAAAGAAGTAGAAGAAGAAGGAAAATGCAGGAGAAGGAATGTAGAAGACGATAAAGGAGTAGAAGAAGAAAAATAGAACAGAAAAAGAGAGAAGAAGATGATGATGATGATGAAGAAGAAGAAAAATGCAGGAGAAGGGATGTAGAGATGATAAAGGAGTTGAAGAAGAAGAAGAAGAAGAAGAAGAAAAATAGAACAGAAAAAGAGAGAAGAAGATGATGATGATGATGAAAAAGAAGAAGAAAAATGCAGGAGAAGGGATGTAGAAGATGATAAAGGAGTTGAAGAAGAAGAAAAATAGAACAGAAAAAGAGAGAAGAAGATGATGATGATGATGATGAAGAAAAAGAAGAAGAAGAAGAAGAAGAAAAATGCAGGAGAAGGGATGTAGAGGATGATAAAGGAGTTGAAGAAGAAGAAGAAAAATAGAACAGAAAAAGAGAGAAGAGATGATGATAATGATGATGATGAAGAAAAAGAAGAAGAAGAAAAATGCAGGAGAGGGGATGTAGAGGATGATAAAGTAGTTGAAGAAGAAGAAGAAAAATAGAACAGAAAAAGAGAGAAGAAGAAGATGATGATGATGATGATGAAGAAAGAGAAAGAAAAAGAAGAAGAAGAAGAAGAAAAGAAGAAGAAGAAGAAGAAGAAAAAGAAGAAGAAGAAGAAGAAGAAGAAGAAGGAGTAGGAAAGGAAAAGAAAAAATACTGGAGAATGAAAGTAGATGATATCTGATTACATGTTCATTATTGTTGAAAATAATCAATTATATTAGTTTATTCGTCAACAGCTTATAATCTGAATGTTTGAATAATAAATTCCCATGATTGAGATCAGGAACAGTAAATTCGAGGAAAAATAGAGAAATCGAAAGAGAAGAGAGAAAATAATGAGAAAATGCTTTTTAAGATCAATGTGTGTCTCGGGAGAGACATACAGAGGTCGATAAAAGAGAAATCGATAAAAGGGAGATATAAAGGATAAAGGATATAAGGGAGATAAAAGGATCGATATAAGAGAGGTCGACAAAAAAACAGAGAACCGAACAAGATTGAACGAGAAGAATTAAAAACAAGATGAGTAGAAAAAGTGAGAAAACATGGTTAAAGACATGAGGGATAAGTAAATTCAAGGAAAAAGAGAGAATTTGAGAAATCGAAAGAGAAGAGAGAAAATATGAGAAAACACTTTCCAAGATCAATGTGTATTTTGGAAGAAAAAGGTTGAGTAGAGAGAGAAAACTGAAGAATGTAAGAGAAGAATGAGAAACAAGATGAAAAAGTGAGAAAACATGGTTAAAGACATGAGGGATAAGTAAATTCAAGGAAAAAGAGAGAATTTGAGAATCGAAAGAGAAGAGAGAAAATATGAGAGAATACTTTCCAAGATCAATGTGTATTTTGGAAGAAAGGTTGAGTAAAGAGAGAAAACTGAAGAATGTAAGTGAAAAATGAAGAACAAGCGGAGTAGAAAAAGTGGAAAAACATGATTAAGGAAATAAGGAATAAGTAAAGCCGAATTGATAAAGAGAGAGAAAGAGAAAGGGAAGAGAGAAAATATGAGAGAACGCTTTCTAAGATGAAGGTGTGCCCGGAAGAAGGCTGATGGAGGAAAGCATTGATTGATATATAGAGCCAAGCTATTACTCAGTCCACACTGGTTTCAGACCGCCACCGTTGAGTAGAGGCGTGGTTCTCCAACTTCTTTCAACCCTTCTAGACATTTTTGCAACTGGGTAAACAATTTTAAGCCCCTTCCCATCACTAAAAGTCCCCCCACCTCTTGAAAGGCCTCCATTTGGCGACTACTTAGCGTTGAAAGTCAGCTGGGTTCCGTCACAGAAAATAAAACAATCTTGAATGTATATATTTTTCTGGTTCCGTGTAGCGTCTCCTGTAAACAGTGTTTTTACTTTCCTTGCCCTATTGCCATAGGTAAGGGAAGTATATTGCTTTCCGAAAAAAATTAAGGTACCCCAATTTCTGAATTTTATACTTTTCAAGGTCCCCTGAGTCCAAAAAGTGGTTTTTGGGTCTGTATGTGTGTGTGTGTGTGTGTGGTGTGTGGTGTGTGTGGTGTGTGTGTGTGTGTGTGTGTGTGTGTGTGTGTGTGTGTGTGTGTGGTGTGTGTGTGTGTGTGTGTGTGTGTGTGTTGTGTGTGTGTCTGTGTACACGATATCTCATCTCCCAATTAACGGAATAAAATTTGGAACTTGAGGTCCTTAAAATATAAGGATCCGACACGAACAATTTCGATCAAATGCATTTCAAGATGGCGGCTGAAATGGAAAAATGTTGTCAAAAACAGGGTTCTCGCGATTTTCTTGCAAACTCTTGGCAACTGTTGATTCTATCAAATCATTCACTATGAAGAGATAGCAGACCACGTGTGTCTCCAGCGTTATTGTCCTGTCACCAGCTGGCTCAGATCTTAGAATAGTAGACTTGAGACTAGCGTCAGGTGATCAATTTTCATAACGGCAAGGAAAGTTGTGTGAGTGCGCCACACCAGATTTTTCTGGTTCCGTCTAGCGTTTCCTGTAAACAGTATTTTGTGTGTTTGTAATCCCCACACCGTGTCTTAGTGTATTCTGTAAACAGTGTTTGTGTGTTTGTAATCACTCCACTGTGTTTTAGAGTCTCCTGTAAACAGAGTTTGTGAATTTGTAATCACTGCAGCGTATTTTTGATGCCGATAAAATTAATGGATCATTGGCTCCAATATGTGAATAAACTTAAGGAATTCTGGATTTGTTAGAATTCAGTTGATAAATTCTTTGGATTCGTTACAAAGTACTTTTAGAATTTCTTATTCTCCTCTGAATCGATTTGAAATCTATGCAGGACCTCCTATATACCTCCCATATAGTATACAGGGAGTCTTGATCTCTCTCGACTAGTCTGAAATCTACAAATCATCTTCGGAAAAATATTTAGGATGGTAAAAATTGGAGGTCTTTCAATGCTATTATCAAAGAGAAGAAGAGGATGGGGGAGGAGAAGAAGAAGAAGAAGAAGAAGAAGAAGAAGAAGAGAAGAAGAAGAGGAAGAAGAAGAGGAAGAAGTAGAAGAAAGGAGGAATAAGGGTAGAATAGAGGAGGTGAAGGGAAACAAAGGAAAGAAAGGGAACGAGGGAGATGATGAGAGAACAGAGGAGAAACTCAAATATACTTTATTCTCATTTCTCTGCTTCTGCTTGATTTCAAGTAGGACAAAAATGAAAAAGAAGAAGGGAAGAAGATGAAGAAAAAGTGGAAGAAGAAGGAGGAAATGAAGGAGAAGACCAAGAAAAAGAAAAAGAAGAATGAAGAATAAAATAGATGAGAACGAAGAAGAGAAAGAGGAACGAAGGAGATGATGAGAGAAGAGAGGAGTAGTGGGAGAAAACGAAAAAGAAGAAGAGGAAGAATAACTTTTCTTTTAATAGTGCTCTATACATTCTTCTCTCTCTCTCTCTCTCTCTCTCTCTTATTAACTCTCTCTCCATCTCAAACTCATTATGTTTCTCATCCATCTCTTTTTTCTTCTTCTTCTTCTTCTTCTTCTTCTTCTTTTTCTTCTTCTTTTTCTTCTTCTTTTTCTTTTTCTTCTTCTTTTTCTTCGTCTTTTTCTCCATCTTCTTCTTCTTCGTCTTCTTCGTCTTCTTTGTCTTGTGCATCACTTGTCTTTATTCTCTCTCCTAGTCTCTCTTTTCTACTATTCTTCTTCACTTCACTCTATCATTCTCTTATTCTCTCAAAATTGTTCTGCTAAAACATTGCATTGGGGCTACATTAAAAATATAGTGAGGTCCACGTTATAATGGCAGTGGAGAAAGATAGGAGAACAACGTTGCCGATCCTCCCTCTTGTCAATGCCTTCTATAGACGGTAGATGATACAGGTTTATTGATGTAATAAAAACTGTTGATTCTCGTTCAAAATAATCAATTTTAGGTATTTTATTAGGCAAGAAATTATAATTTATAATAAATTTTCATAATTAAGATGAAATACTTTGTAAATTAATGATCAATTCTACATTGTTAGAAGACGATCCGGCAACAGAGCAAAGCCAGAAAGAGATAGCGCTATCCGCTTTGTTGAATGATAGACAAGGATAGCAATACAATTGCTAAACAAATACTGCCATTATAACGTGGACCTCACTATAGAAGCTTCTACGTCATACCAACGTTTTAATGAATCACCAATGATTTTGTGCTCAATTAATAATAAATTGTTCAATCGCTTTTGTTCAATGATTGTTCTATTGAAAGACCTCATGAATCATGAGCTGCATTGTCAATAACAAGAAACTGTTAGAAAGAAAAATTGTGACAATAATTCTCTGCTCATGAATACTCTAAATTTTTCTTTTTCCGACTATTGTATTCTATTACAATAATTCTATATACTATTGTATTCGATCTTCTATATAATAAGAGAGAGTAGGGTTGTGCTTAGGTTTAGTTGTTTGCATCAAAACATGTCAACTTGTGGATTGCATACCGCAAAAACGGGAATGATTTAGATCTCCAAATTTTGCACATGATTCTAAAAATATCAATCTCATGCACCTCGAGGCCCAAATTTCAATTTTCCTTCAGTATTTCTCAGAATCAATGTTGAAATTTCACTCATGGGACATGAATACATACCATATGAATATAGAACTATAATCTAGAGAGACTACCTCTTCCAAACAGATGGTTCAAATTGGCAACTGAATTAATAACCAGTCCAATTTTGTCAGGTTTAATTTGAGGCATTACTGCCGATTCACACAATAGGGCAATGCTGTAGGCCATAGAAAAATAGGAATACTCATCTCTCAGTTTATGATAAGGTACTTCTCTCTCAATTCACATAAGGTAATATCAGTAAAAATTATTGTATTTAAGAACTTCTTATATTATTGTCTCCTGTAAACAGTGTTTGTGTGTTTGTAATCCCTCCACCGTGTTTTAGTGTATTCTGTAAATAGTGTTTGTGTGTTTGTAATCACTCCACGGTGTTTTAGAGTCTCCTATAAACAGTGTTTGTAAATTTGTAATCGCTACAGCGTATTTTTAATGCCGATAAAATTAATGGATCATTGGCTCCAATATGTGAATAACTTGACCGAGTGGAATCTTAGAGAGTTTGAAGTAGGCCTATAACCATCCTCGGTAAATTAAGAATCTATATGCAACATTTCAAGTTAATCAGTCCAGTAGTTGAGACGTGATGATGCGTCATTCGTGAATTTCCCATCCCGTACGTGTATGAGCCAATTCTTTCCTTTTTTAATTACTATTATAGTTCAAAGATTATAGATACTGAATTGGACGTTACGGATGACGCATCACCACGTCTCAACTACTGGACTGATTAACTTGAAATTTCGCATATCGATTTTAAATTCAACGTGGATGGTTATAGGCCTATTCTAAATTCTTCAAGATCTCAGTAAGTTTATAATAGATCCTTGCGGAGCACAGGTTACCTGCAAGTAATATAATAAAGGAAATAATTAGCTTATACACGTACGGGATAGGAAAGACATGAATGACGAATCATCACGTTCCAACTACTGGACTGATCAACTTGTAATTTTGCAACCATCTCGCAAAATAGAAAAGAAAACATTCTAAATGTTCTACAAACATGTTTTTTGAAACAGTTTGGTTGAATTTTGTTATGTTTGACAAACAATGTTTGCCCGTGGACGCGTCACCAAACAAAATATTTGTGAGGAGAAAAGGTTTTATGTTTTACAGCTGTCAACACTGAAAATGTTTGGAAAAACAGTAATTTTTGTTTGAAAAACAATGGGCCATATGAATAAAGTTGAGCATTTGCTTATACTTCTAAAATATGGAGCATTTGCTTCATTTTCTATGAATAAACGTGAGCAAAACCTTTTGCTTATGCTCATCAAGAAAATAGTTTGAGCATTCGCTCAAGAGTAAAAACTTATACTCAAAACTGTATGAATAAACTAGAGCATTTGCCCACCTTTTGAAGCAAATGCTTCAAAAAAGGTGAGTCTGGTTTAGAGCAGCTTATCACCTTTTGCTCTTAGTAAAATGGCTCAACTAATTCGTATGAGGAAGTGGAAACTATACCAGATACGATTACAACAATAGTTAAGAACTATAAAACTCTTTTTAGATTCAACCATGATATATATATCACCACTATCTCTACAAAAGAATAAATACAAAAGATAGCTACCTGATATAAAGATAGCCATCACAAAATAGGAAATAGGCATTTAAGAAGATGAGAGTGTAGACGATTATAAGAAGGCTATTGATGTTATAAGAAAATGCTGAAGATTATTATAGAGATGACATTTTTTCACGCTATTATTTCAAAATTCTAAACTCAACTAACCTAAAACTCTATTCATATAATAGAAAACAGAGCAGACGACGCAAACACAAGCGGTGCCCCCTACTTGCATATCTAGCGCTTCCGTGAGCTATAAAAACAAAGTAAGGCTACAAAAGCGAATCAGCTGATGAAAAATCTTCAAAATACGTGAGCATTTGCTCCAGAGTTCAGGAGCATAAGGTATGAGTATAAGGTAAAGCTTATTCATATAAAAATGTGCAAATGCTTTTGCTTCAACCTTTTGCTAATGAGCAAAACATTATACTCCATGCTCTTGCTCATGAGCATTTGCTCTGGTTTTATTCATATGGGCCAATGATTGTGCAAACTTTTTGAAATGTTTGTCCCTGAGCTCCTCAACAAACATGTTTGCCGAACATGTATGTCTAACATTTGCTCAGTATGTCTAATATTTGTAACACGGCTTAACGTACAACAGCAAAATAACTAATATCCAACCTGAGTAAAGAAGTACTGTAGTTTAAGATTCATTGAATATTACTACTCATAAATTTCCCGAAAAATACATTTCCAATCTATAGTATAATTTTATCTTCTTAATATAATTTGTAACTTACTTGCTTCTCAGATTTCTTCTTCCCGGCCTGTAGGAGATTGGCGATTACCTTATTAACGTCCAGAACTTGTTTGTTAAACTTCATTTTGATGGCACAAAAATCCTCAAATTTTAATCAACACTTATTTCTTGAAACAGTTCGAAATCCCACTTCACAATCTACAAACTCTTTCTAGTGTCACTGACTGACAATTTCTGAATTGTACAGTGTCGCCAACTGAAAGGGACCCTAATTGAACTAGAACGATTTCATTGAACTGTCATTCTTTCTGATTTGAATTAAATTTGACGCCGGTTAACGATGCCGCTGTCTCTCTGAGCAGAGCGTCGTTCGCAGACTGAAACCACGTAGTTGAAACTTGACCCCCTTCCCCCCATAAAACCTCAAAACGAGGCAACCCCCTTGCCATCAAAAGACGTCACCCAAAATCGCGCATGCTCTTTGCGAAAAACGTTATTTCGTCTCCCTCATCGTCATACTCTTCTTCTTCCTCCTCCTCCTGCTCATCTTCCTCCTCCTCCACCTCTTCTTCTTCCTCTTCTTCTTCCCTTCTCCCTTTACAATAGCTGGCGATTCATGCATGTGGCACAGTTATAAGTTTTATGAGAAGTGGCGAACGAAAAAAGATTTGAACCGAAAATGTTCTCCATGGTTCTCTAATGAGGTTGGTTTATTTAGAAATAGTGGAGAGTGTTCTCTCTGATATCCTATTGTTTTTACTTTCCTTGCCCTATTACCATAGGTAAGGAAAGTATTGCTTTCCGAAAAAAATTAAGGTACCTCATCTAAATTTCTATACGTTTCAAGGTCCCCTGAGTCCAAAAAAGTGGTTTTTGGGTATTGGTCTGTATGTTTGTTTATGTGTTTGAGTGTATGTGTGTCTGTGTACACGATATCTCATCTCTCAATTAACGGAATGACTTGAAATACGGAACTTAAGGTCCTTACAATATAAGTATCCGACACGAACAATTTCGGTCTAATTCAATTCAAGATAGCGGATAAAATGGGGTAAATGTTGTCAAAAACAGGGTTTCCAGCGATTTTCTCGAAAACGGCTTCAACGATTTTGATCAAATTTATACCTAAAATAGACATTGATAAGCTCTATTAACTGCCACAAATGTCATATCTGTAAAAAATTCCAGGAGCTCCGCCCCATCTATGCAAAGTTTGATTGCAGATTCCCAATTATCAGGCTTCAGATACAATTTAAACGGATAATTTTAAGTGGGAAAGATTGAGCATGAAAATCTCTACAATTAATGCTCAGTAACATTTTCACCTAAAATTGAGAATAAGTTCGAAATTCGAGAAAATGTGATTATCCAATTGCAAACGGTTGGCAGTGTTGATTCTATTAAATCATCCATTTTGAAGAGATAGCAGACTTCGTGTGTCTCCAGCGTTATTGTCACCAGCTGGCTCAGATCTATGAATAGTAGACTTGAGATGCGCGAGTACACTAGCGTCAAGTGATCAATTTTCATAACGGCAAGGAAAGTTGTGTGAGTGCGCCACACCAAGTTTTTACTGTTCTACTTAGGACCGTATGCACAATGAAAGCTTCAACTGAATTCAATCAGCTGTTGGCATCACATTATAACAAATGATACTTGATATAGATTTAATCCAGTTTAAGATGAAATTTAGTTTAAACTGGCACTGTGCAAACGTCATTTAATGGTAAAGTGGTAATAGAGTGGACATTACTGTCCAAACTTCACCGCACCCTCAGCCTCAAACTTTACCCTCATATGAATAAAAACAGGGCATATGCTCATAAGCATGAGCATGGAGCATAAGGGTTTACTCATGAGTATTAGGTAGATGCATAAGCATTTGCTCATTTCTATATGAATAAACTTCACCTTATACTCTCACCTTATGCTCCTGAACTCTGGAGCAAATGCTCACGTATTTTAAAGATTTTTCATCAGCTGATTCGCCTTAATTTGTTTTTATTGTGAAAGGTTAGAATGTGCTACTCACGTAAGCGCTATAATATCGAGGCACCGAGCTTCGCTCGTTTTTTTATTTATTGATAAAAAGGACACAATTCTCTATAATGGTCGTGTTTATATTTCACAGCTGGCTATACGTCATCTTATGAATTTCGGGGATGCGATATTTTGATTTTTCACATACTCACTTTCTTACTATCCACAGCTGTTTCGGCCAAGGATGAATTATCCTTTTAATTTCGTTCAGCGTGTTTTCTCAAGGATGAGACCTAGTGCAATCGAATCTTTATATCATAAGCCTACATTGTCCAAATTTCGTGAAAATCGTTAGAGCCGTTTTTGAGATCCGTTAAACATAAATAACCAGATATAAATAGAAATAGCCAGATATAGAAATAACCAGATATGAAAATAACCAGATATATAAATACTGAAATCTCGCTTAATATAATAGGATATGCAAGTATAGACACCGTTTGTGTCTGGTCGTCTGCTCTGTTCTCTATCTATGAATTGAATTTTAGGATAGTTGAGTTCTGAATTTTGAAGTAATAGCGTAAAAAAATGACATCTCTATAATAATCTTCAGCATAATCTTATAATATCAATAGCCTTCTTATAATCGTCTACACTCTCATCTTCTTAAATGCCTATTTCCTATTCTGTGATGGTTATCTTTATATAGGATAGGTATCTTTTGTATTTATTCTTCTGTAGTAATAATGGTGATATGTATCATTGTTGAATCTAAAAAGAGTTTTATAGTTTTCAACTATTGGTTGTGATAGTATCTGATATAATTTCCTCTTACACGAATTAGTTGAGCCATCAGCAAAATGTGAAAAGCTGCTCCAGACAAGACTCACCTTTTTTGAAGCATTTGCTTCAAAAGTTGAGGAAATGCTCTAGTTTATTCACACAATTTTGAGCATAAGCTTTTACTTTTGAGCAAATGCTCAAATTATTTTTTTGATGAGAATGGGCAAAAGGTTTTGCTCACATTAATTCATAGAAAATGAACCATAATATGCTCAATATTTTAAAAGTATAAGCAAATGCTCAACTTTATCCATATGGCCCATTGTCTAAATATCCTGTCATTGATATCTATAACACCTAAATAATATTCATTTTTATATCCTGAAAAAGGACGAAGGAGTGGACAATTTTGTTGACCTGTAAAAGGGTTCGAAGAATTCGTGTTCAAAATTTGAAGCTGATTGATCAATTATCTGTAAAGTTCTTGTCGAACATACAAACAGACAGAAAACGACTTTGGGCTCTAGTAAGTCAAAAGTGAGAACTACGTTAACGCTCGTTCAATAAATAAAATCATGAGAAAACAGTAGTGAATGAAAAAGACTGAGAAATTGTCAAAAACCACTGATTTATTGATAATAAATTAGGAATTATCAATATTATTTTATTATCTGATAATAATTTTATAATATTATCTGATTATCAGTGGTTTTTGACAATTTCTCAGTCTTTTTCATTCAATATGAATAATTACCACAATATCAACTTCTCAACTACACAAAAAAAAGAAAACATTAGCATCAGCAGCTACCAGATATCGAGGTCGGAGATTTGACTGTGTCACCATTTCACCCTAATAAGTATCTACTGATGCATGTAAGAGTATATAATATATATCCGTAATATAGATATATGTGGCAATTGAGACGTGACTGGATTCACAGACAAAAGCAATTCCAGCAGGGATCACACAAACACTCAATGTTTGCTTTTGGGGTTCGGGGTGGGACAGGACGACGGTTTTGGGGTTGATTTGATAGTTTGATAGGAAGAGAAAGAGAGAGTGAGAGAGTGTGAGAGAGAGAGAGAGAGTGTGTGTGAGAGTGAGAGAGTGATAGGGTGAGAGCCAGTGTGTGTGAGGGAGTGAGTGAAAAAAGTGGAAGAAGGAGGAGAAAGGAAAGGTGAGAAGGGTGAAGGAGAAGAGGATGAAGAAAAAGAAAGGTGGATGAAAATGAAAACGAAGGAGAAGATGAGTGAAGAGGGGAGAAGTGGGGTAGAAACGAAAAAGAAGAAGTGGAAGTGGAAGAAGAGAAAGTAAAAGGAGAAGGAAAGAAGAAGAAGAAGAAGAGAAGAAGAAGAAGAAGAAGAAGAAGAAGAAGAAGAAGAAGAAGAAGAAGAAGAAGAAGAAGAAGAAGGTGGATGAAATAGTGGAGGAAAAGGAGAATGGAGGGGAAGATGAGAGAAAAGAGGAGAAGTAGGGCCAAACCGAAAAAGAAGAAGAGAAAGATGATGAAGAAGAAAAGTGAAAGAAGAAGCATGAAAATAGGGAGGAGGAGGAGAAGGAGAAGGAGAAGGAGAAGGAGAAGGAGAAGAAGGAGAAGAAAAAGAAGAAAAAGAAGAAGCAGAAAGTAGGATAAAATATAAGAGAGGAAGGAGAACGAAGGAGAGAAAGAGGAATGAGGGAGATGATGAGAAGAGAGGAGAAGTAGGACAAAAACGAAAAAGAAGAAAAGGTAGAAAAAAGTGAAAGTGAATATTCAAAGTATCCACCCCAGTAACTCTCTACCGGAGGAGAGAGAGAGAGAATGAGAAGAGAGAGAGAGAGAGAGAGAGAGAGAGAGAGAGAGAGAGAGAGAGAGAGAGAGAGAGAGAGGAGAGAGAGAGAGAGAGAGAAGAGAGAGAGAGAGAGAGAGAGAGAGAGGAGAGAGAGAGAGAGAGAGAGAGAGAGAGAGAGAGAGAGAGGTGAGTAAGAGCGATAGGAATAGAGATGTCGATGAGGTATTGAAATACAGACGAGAGTAAGTGAGAAGGGATAGTTTTTGGGGCTAAGAAGAGAGACTGATAGTTTTGGGACTCTATTGTGGGGGGGGTGGTTTTGATAAGGGAGACAATCGATTGGCAGGAATGTGTGCGTGTGTGCGTGTGTAGGAGACCTTGAAAAGAGTCCCGGAAATAGGTCACTTCACCCAGGTCCCCATTTCGTTGTCTATTGTAGTTTTTCCGAAATTCCTCGGATTCCCAATTCGTTCCCAATAGTGGCTTTTTGGAAATTCCAATGGTGGCTCGCTTTCTTCACGAATTCCAATCTCACAAGTCGATTCAGACAGAATTCGAAAGTCACTTTTTCAGGTTCCTCCAAATCCTATTGGCAGATTGCTTCCATTTTGTAATGTAATATCAGGGTCTCAGATAACCTTACCAATAATTACGAACTGCAAGGCTCTATCAAGTTCCACGACTTATCAAGATTCGTCGACCTCCAGTCTACTAGTAGTTCTTTGAACAGTAGACCTCGCGCTCAGTAAGTGACATTGACCTGTTGTTATGTTTTCTTAAAAATTAATAAATAATTTATCAATTTAAAATGTCTAGAAAAAATCCTAAATAATCCTTTCTGTCCTATCTACCGTGACGGGACGTACCGGAATGTGAGTGTGAGCGCTGTTTTCAGGTCTGGCTGCAACTGTCTACAACGTTGATGGATAGATACATTTTCAAGATGTTAGATATTTTTGAACGGTTAGTATTTATAGTCATCTGTCTACTAACGTTGATTGAAAGATACATTTTCAAGATGTTCGATGTTTTTGAACGGGTAGTATTATAGTCCACTAGACAGCTGATCTATGATGAATAGTCTGTTTTACTCCAATATTGGCGTATGAAGAAGGCTCCTTTCTCCTTTTATATTATCCTTGAAATGCAAAATTTCCAAAAACCTTGTTTGCGACGCGCAATTTAAAAAAGAACATACCTGACAAATTTTATGAAAATCTATTACCGTGTTTCGCCGTAAATGCGCAACATATAAACATTAAGAGAAATACCAAACCGTCGACTTGAATCTTAGATTCCACTTCGCTCGGTCAATAATTGAACGAGCGTTAGCAAATTCTCACTTTTGACTGACTAAAGGACGAAGTCGTCCGTCTGTTTGTATGTTTCACAAGTACTTAAGAGAGAAATGATCAATCAGATTCAAACTTTGAACACGTATTCTTCGAAACTTTCTACAGGTCAAGCTTGTTGGACAACAAAATTGACTCACTCCTTCGTCCTTTTCAGGATATAAAAATATCATAACATAAAAGAACATAACCTATTATTTCGGACATTTTATTATTTATCAAAATTTGGGAACAGAGTAGTTTTGGGCTATGCCTGTTGTTCTATCCCAATCATATTCATATGATTTGTAATTTATTGTATCAAAAATAGATAAATAAACATTGTAAGTGCGTAAGAAAAAATACACGTACGGCATAGGAAAACTATGTTTGACGCATCATCACGACTGACCTACTGAACAGATTAACCTGTAATTTTGCATAGAGATTCTTAATTAACCGAAGAAGATTATAGGTCTATCTACAATTCTTCAAGATTTCATTACGTCAAGTTTTCAGTCTGTCAACTTTAGAAATAGACTCTTGCGAAGCATGGGTTACCTGTGATTATTAGATGTTGTCGACCGCAAGCAAATATTGCTCGGGTATGATATGATACGATGGAATGTCCTTGTATTATCTACAGCTTGTGATTTGCAATCTCGAAATCTTCAATATTCTTGTGCAAATTCGTACTTTGTATCATGTCCCTCTTCATTAATGTATATCTCCATAGTGAGCGTTATAGTGGCAGTGTTTGATTAGCAATGGTATTGCTATCCTTGTCTATCATTCAACAAAGCGGATAGCGCTATCTCTTTCTCGCTTTGCTCTGATGCCAGATCGTCTACTAACAATGTAGAATTAATAATTAATTAACAAAATATTTCATCTTAATTATGAGATTATTGAAAAATATAATTTCTTGCTCGAAAAAATATAATTGATTATTTTAAACGAGAATGAACAGTTAATATTATTAAATCAATAAACCTGTATCAGCTACCGTCTATAGAAGGCATTGCCAAGACAGAGGATCGGCAACATTGTTCATCTTTCTCCACTGCCATTATAACGTAGTTGGATAAATTTATGATTTTAAGATTGCAAACCATGAAAGGTAAAGTAACTTGCGAATAGATTTAAATAGTGAAAGACACCGACATAAATAGTGAAGAGACATAAATAGTGAAGACACCGTTCAAGATGATTTGTCTCCGATTTAACCTTCTATAGTGAGATCCACTTTATAATGACAGTGGAGAAAGATAGGACGGTAGCTGATACAGGCACATACAGGTTTATTGATGTAATATTAACTGTTCATTCTCGTTTAAAATAATCAATATATTTTATTTTGCAAGAAATTATACTTTTCAATAATTTCATAATCAAGATGAATTATTTTGTTAATTGATTATTGATTCTACATTGTTAGTAGACCATCTGGAAATAGAGCAAAGCGAGAAAGAGATAGCGCTATCCGCTTTGTTGAATGATAGACAAGGATAGCAATACAATTTGCTAATCAAACACTGCCATTATAACGCTCACTATGGAGATATACATTAATGAAGAGGGACATGATACAAAGTACGAATTTGCATAAGAATATTGAAGATTTGGAGATTGCAAATCACAAACAATACATAATACCATAGAGAAACGATAGCATAAGTAGATATCCCATGGTAGAGGGCGTTTATGTCGCAAATTTTACTGTTATCTCAAGCCGATAGTCCACGTACTTCTTTCCTGTGAATCTGTGTGACGCTCGTAGTCTCTCATACTGTGCCGTTCATACACTCTCACCCCAACAAAATAGTAAAAATAAACAATAATCGACAGTAAATCGACTTGAGATAACAGCAAAAGTTGCGACATAAACGCCCTATACCATGGGATATCTACTTATGCTATTGTTTCTCTATGATAATACTCATCTCTATTCTATACAGTATATATTTTCAATATATTTTTAGTAACTAATATTCAAAATTAGACTGTAGTGTCGTCGGAAATAGATCAAAACGTATTAGATAATATTAATACCACAACTGCAGATACAAGGACAAATTCCATCGTATCATCACCGAGCAATATTTGCATGCGGTCTACAACATCCAATAATCGCTCCGCCCAACCTCTGACCAACATTTGCTAATTGCCCCAATTTCTGGGTTCACTTGATTATCACTGCTGTTGCCATATTTCCAAGGCCACTTGGAATCCTCTGCTTCACCTCAAAGCAACCCTCATATGCCTCAGACCTCTGCTTTACCTCAAAGCAACCTCCATATGCCTCAGCCCTCTGCTTTACCTCATAGCAGCCCTGATCTGCCTCAAAGCAACATGCACACCTTGAACCATCCCCTTATCTCACTTAACAGCCGGTTAAATTTTAACCGTGATAATTTATTCAACGAGAACCAATCAGATAGCTTTCTCTGAGAAGCTCTTAAAATTTAACCGACTGTTGTGCAACCGGGCCTAAGCAGCCTATAGTCAGCATCCAGCCTACATTATAGCATCCTATAGTCAGGTCAACGTTATAAATGCAGAGGGGAAAGATGTGAGAACAACGTTGCCGATCCTCTGTCTTGCCAATGCCTTCTATGGACGGTAGCTAATACAGGTTTATTGATGTAATATTAACTGTTCATTCTCGTTTGAAATAATCAATATATTTTTCAATAATCTTTATATATAAAAGCGAAATGGCACTCACTCACTGACTGACTCTCTCACTCACTCACTCACTCGCAGAACTAAAAATCTACCGGACCAAAAACGTTCAAATTTGGTAGGTATGCTCAGTTGGCCTTTTAGAGGCGCACTAAGAAATCTTTTGGCAATATTTTAACTCTAAGGGTGGTTTTTAAGGGTTTAAAGTTCGTCTTTTAGCATGTATAATCTTCTTATTCTCTTAATTATAATTGAGAAATGTCCATACCATATGTTAATATAGAACTATAGTCTAGAGAGAGTACCTCTTCGAAACAGTTTGTTAACTGGTAACTAAATTAATAACTTTGTCAAGTTGGCATTAAGTGGAGTTGACTTTGTTAGGTTGGCACCAAGTTGAAGATTGAAATGCATTTATCGCGGAAAAATTGGTTGGGCACTGCTACTTCAATCAGAGCTATTCCTGGGAATATTATATTACTATAGTGAGGTCCACATTATAATGGCAGTGTACGATTGACAATATTGTTGCTGTCCTTTTCTATCATACAACAAAACAGATAGCACTATCTCTCTCTCGCTTTGCAATGTTGTCTATTTGCCAGAATATTTTATATTCACTTTTGACAGTAACTGTACAAAACTGAACAAACCATATTCTCAGCCGCCATTTTTTTTCTCCATTCTATCAAAATACTTGAGTACACAAGTCGTATAATTGATTTAAAATGTATTTTTGAAACAATGAAATAATTTTTAAACTTTACCTTATGAGAACCACAAATTAAAATACCTGAAATGACATTTTAAAAGTTGATAACTAACCATCCTAGACTTCATCCATGCTTAAGTTAGCCTACCCATATAGGTTAGACCTACTCGTACCGGTATAAATAATATTGAAAAGTTGATCAGAATTGATCCATTGAAATTACTTATTTTTAAATAGGATTTCTATTTTGCTATTATTTTTAAAGGAAATTGGAATAGAATTCTCACCAAATAACTCAATTTCTGTTGTTTTGAAATTCAGATTGTTGTATCACAGCTTTTTAAATTAGCCGCCATTTCAGGTTTTTATAAAAATAAAAATCTGATCTCAGTCATGAAAGCAAATTTTTGAATCAAATTATGAAAAAATATATTTTCTTGATCAATTTGACATTAAATTGATTATTTAACAGCTGTGTACAGTCAGTGGCAAAATGGAGAGACTTGGCAACGTTTTTCTTATATCTTCCTTCACTGCCATTATAACGTGGACCTCACTATAGCGGTCAGGCTCGCTTCGCTAGCCATATCCGTTTAGCCAGACGTTTCGTCTGGATCGTCCTAACATATGATAAAAATGCTCAAATGAAAAATGCAGGCGAGCGAAGCGAGCCTGCTGATCGCATTCTTGGACGATCCAGTCGGGGGTCCAAGGGGCGGAGCCCCCTTGCTGGACGGATATGGCGAGCGAAGCGAGCCTGACGGCTAGTTTCATAATAAAGATGAAATTTTGTTAATTAATTAATAACTCTACATTGTTAAAAGACGATCTGGCAACAGAGCAAAAGAGAGAAAGAGACAGCGCTATCCGATTTGTTGAATGATAGACAAGGATAGCAATACCATTGCTAACTAAAAACTCTCATTAAACACGTGGACCTCACTTAAGATAGATTTGTAGGTACATTCCTGTTTTGCTGAATAATTTCCATAATCCTTTCCATTCATTCCATTTTAATACATCTTCAGTTTTCCATAGTCCAAGCTATTTTACCAGTAATTCTTCATTCGGTGCTTCCAATGCAAAAGGGTCCAATTGAAATCTTAACCTTCTGGAATCTTGAAGAATTTAAAATAGTAAATTCAGAATCTATATTCATGCAGAAGTTGATCAGTCCAGTAGTTCAGACGTGATGATGCGACATTTTTTAACTGTAGCCGATTACTTTCGACTTTTGTCTATTTACTTTTTTGTTGGGTGAGAGTGTAAGAGCGGCACAGTATGAGAGACTACTAGCGGCACAGTATGAGAGACTAATATGGGCACATAGCTTCACCAAAAACAACTACTGGGATTATAAGACTGTGCTAACAGTGAAAAATGGAACATAAACGCCCTATACCATGGAATATCTTCTTGTGGTATATTTTCTCTATGGACTGAACCAAACCTATTTAATGAAGCATCTCGAAATTTGTCAAAAGTACTTTGAAATAAGTAAACTCTTCATTTGTAGAGCTTTAATCAAATAAAATTGAACATGACTTTCTACTAGTAACGGATCAACAACATCATATCATTCTACCCGGCTAGATTTTCGTGTTATCTTAGGGGCAAGATGACGGAGCGACACAGTGGACTCTTGTCCATCAGGGCGACGAATGTGAGCATACTCTGGGTTTGCCTCAATCAATTCAACTTCTTCTACTGATGAATCTTGCTTTGAATTTCGGTTCATTTTCTTCAGCCAAACTGGTCCTGGGCTCATTAGCCAAGATGGTAGTGACTGTCCATTTGTTGAGGATCTCATGTGTAGGAACATTCGTTCATGAGGGGTGCAATTTGTTGTAGTACACAAAAGAGATCGAATAGAGTGAAGTGCATCAGGCAACACTTCCTCCCATCGATTTGAATCAAGTCCTCGTGATCTTAGAGCTAGTGTTATTGCTTTCCATATAATTCCATTATATCGCTCTACTTGACCATTCCCTCTCGGATTGTAAGGCGTTGATCTACTAGTTGCTATCCCTTTTGAGCCAAGAAAGCTCTTCAACTCAGTTGACATGAAGGATGTTCCTCTGTCTGTGTGAATATAGCTTGGAAGGCCAAACATTGATATTAATGAGACCAGGCAATTTATGACTGTTCTCGCAGTCATGTCTGGACAAGGAAATACAAAAGGGAATCTTGAGTACTCATCAACCATCACCAGTAGGTATTTATTTCTTGTTTTTGATTGTACGGGTCCTTTGAAGTCCATATTAATTCGTTCAAAAGGTTTTGTTGCCTTTATGAGATTTCCTTTTGTCTTCATATACTGTGGTTTTATTTCAGAGCAAATTGCACAATTGGAGCAAATTTTCCTTACATCATCTACAGTATAGGGGAGATTTTTCATTCTGAGCCAGTGGTAGAAACGAGTTACACCAGGGTGACAAAGTTCATCATGGTATTTTGCCAAAGCTGAGTTCAATGTTGAACAACCAGCTGTAATACATATACGAGAGAGTGCATCAGCTGGTGCATTTTCTTTTCCAGGTCTGTAGACTATGTTGAATTTGTATTCAGATAATTCTAGGCGCCACCTTTGTATCTTTTCATTTTTTATTTTTCTATTGTGTTGAGTGCCAAACATGAATGTGACTGATTTTTGGTCAGTGATCAAAGTGAATTGTTTTCGTAGTAAATAGTGTCTCCATTTTCTTATAGACTCCACAATGGCATAGGCTTCTTTCTCAACAGCTGAATGCCTGGTTTCACTTTGGGACAAAGTTCGTGAGAAAAAGGCTACTGGTCGAGAATTTTGTGTTAATGTTGCACCAATTGCAAAATCTGATGCATCTGTCTCAATTATGAATGGTACATTTTCATCAACAAAGAGCAGTACCGCGGAAGCAATTTCATTTTTCAACAATTCCAAAGTTTCCATCTGATCTTGAGATAGAGGGAATTTCTGTATGTGGACAAGGGGGTGAATCTTTTGAGAAAAGTTTTTAATCCATCGGGAGTAATGAGCCAGTAATCCCATGAGTCGTTTCATTTCTTTAGCATTTCTTGGGGGTGGAAAGTTCATGAGTGGTGCAAGGCGTTCTGGGTCAGGTTTAATTTCTCCATGTTTTATCTCATACCCAAGGAACTTCAATGATTTTTTTGAAAATTTACATTTTTCTTCATTTATAGTCAAGCCATACAATTCAATTACTTGTTGAAATTTCTTAAGATTTCTGTCATGTTCTTCTTGATCTGAACCGCAAATGACAACATCATCCAAATAGGCAAAGCAGTCGTTCAAATTCTCTCTTTCTATAAGTCCGTTTATTGTACGTTGGAAGGCAGCTACTCCATTGGTTACTCCGAATGGTATTCGTTTGAACTGATAAAGTTTTCGGCCTACTTCAAAGGCAGTGTAATGTCGTTCATTCTCAAGAATCGGTATTTGATGGTAAGCTGACTTGAAATCTACAGTACTAAAAATGTTGTACTTGGCAATTGTGTTTACAAGATCTTCGATCAATGGGAGAGGGTATGCGTCTAAATTTGTGAATTTATTAATAGTCTGTGAATAGTCTATGACCATTCGTTTCTTCTGTCCATTGGTTACAATGAAAGGCTGGGCACGCCAACTGGACTGGCTTTCCTCAATTATTCCTTCTGTAAGGAGGCGATTGACCTCATTCTTCATGAATTCATAGTCATCTTGTGGGTGTCTTCTGGATCGGGTAGTTATTGGGTGGCAATCGGGAGTCAAGTCATTGAAAAGGAACATGGTTTTATCATGGCCTCCACCAAGAGGCAATCTTCCAAGGGTGGTGTGGTTGTAGAATTATTATCTATTACAAGAGGCTGTTTATTACCATTGAATGCTAAACTTATTGTAGAGTGATTCATCAAAAAATCGTGACCAAGTATCACATTGCAACAGCATTCTTTTAATACCAAGAGTTTAATATTGTTGTATTCATTTCCTTTGTACACAATATTGCTATAAACACATGCTTTTGTAGCGGTGTTATGTTGAACAGATGCAAATCTTATAAAACAAGAATCTGATACAGTTTTAAATTTATTTGTTTTTGCAAATTTTTCATCAATAAAACTGGCAACACTTCCGGTATCAATAAGAGCTGGTGTAGCTACTTATTCCATTCACCGAAACAATAATTGTAGCTTTAGAAAAATTACTGGCTATACCAGCTGCAGTAATAGTTGACGTAGTTAGTTTTTCTTTGAGCGTTTTACTTTTACACACATGGGAAAAGTGTCCAATTCGGGAACATTTATGACAAGTCTTTCCTATTGCAGGACATTCTTGAGAATTTGAGTGTTTTTTATATCCGCAACGTTGGCATTGAACGGATTTCTCTACAATTGCCTGTCGATTTTGGGTTACAGCATTAACATCTGAGAAAGATTCACTCAAGCTTATGTTTTTATTTTCTTCAACAGAGTTTGTATAACAAGTACTTTTAAAGGAGTCGGCATATGTTTTTGCGGATTCAAGAACACGTGCTTGGGAAACGGTTTCTTGTAGACTCAAATCTCCTTGTTGAAAAAGTTTCTCTTTAATTTCAATAGAACATAACCCTGAAACAAGAGCATCTCTAATATGCTCGTTTTTGTTTTCTTCGGCTGACACTCTAGTGAAGTTACATGATAAGCTTAATCTTTTTAGTTCAGAATAGTAGTGATCAATGGACTCACCTATTTGTTGTTTTGCATTAGCAAGGTAGTATCGTGCATAAATTTCGTTCTTTGGTTTAACGAACATCTCTTCCAACATGGATATAGTTTCTTCATATGAAGTATAGCTTTCCACAATTTCGTATAAAGCAGGTGATAAGAAGTTTACCAATATTTTCATTTTGTCTTTGGTTGTCGTTCCTTCTAAGAAATTTTCGAACGTCTTTTTCCAATGTTTCCACTCTCTCTCTGCCGTAGGCGAATCTGGGTCGATAGATAATTCCTTTGGCTTGAGAAACTTGTCAATATGTGATTCCATCTTATCTTCTTCGTAGTTACGGTTTTCAATCGTTTTTGTCTTTTTCTTTGTCGGCATTTTATTTGATTAAATTGAAATAAGTAAACTCTTCATTTGTAGAGCTTTAATCAAATAAAATTGAACATGACTTTCTACTAGTAACGGATCAACAACATTTGATTTTTATGAATGAATCAATGACAACAAAAACATATGGTTTATCATATCATACTTGTTTATTGATAAATTTGTATGATATTAAATGTATCTGAGGGATGGAATCCCTCAGCTGATAGTCTCTCATACTGTGTCGCTCTTTCACTATCACCCAAAATGAATACTAATAATTTACAGTAGTCGACAGTAATCGGCTTCAGTTGAAGAAAAAATGTGCTTCAAATTTGCAACATATTATATCCAATTATATTAAGCGAGCAATTTCTGTATTTATATATCTGGTTATTTTTATATCTGGCTATTTTTATATCTTGTTACAGTATTTATGTTTTACGGATCTCGAAAACTGCTCTAACGATTTTCACGAAATTTGTAACAGGTTAGTAGGTCTATGATATAAAGATTCGATTGCACTAGGTCTCATTCTTTGGAAAACTCGCTGAACGACATTGAAAGGATAATTCATCCTTGGAAAACAGTTGATTATTTCGTCGTCTCTCGATAACAGAAGATTCGTGTGCCTGTGTGGGAGAGAGACAGAATTATTTCTAGCTGCGTAATCATAATCAATCAGCGAGAAATTTTATCTAGCTAGACAATTCAATCAACATAGTCTGATTTGTTGACATTACATGATAATCCTCCTAAACTAGAGTATATCATAATCCTTTTCAAAGTTGATCATTATTTGACAATTTCAAGTGATTAGTGAGTGTTATTTTGTTATTCAATTTGGTTTGTATATAATCTAAATTATAATTCTCTTGTTTCCAAATGTTTGAACAGAAAATTGAACCTGAATTCAAGTGTATGGAACATAACCTACTTTCTGGACTATTTATAGTGTATAAATCAAAATTCGGGAAAGAAACAGCTTTGGGCTGTGCTTGTTAGTACTTCCCCAATCATTTTGAAGAATTGTGTTCGGTTTATCAAAAGTCGATAAACAAAATAATAACGAGCGAAGCTTGGTACCCCGCTATTCTATGTTAATAGAACACTAGAATATTGTCTATAAATATCCCGAATATGTTAGAAAGATACTAACAAGCTCTAACACTTCGATGTCATCTTCAGTGATATTCCTAGACAATATTCTAGTGTTTTATTATAGATAAATGTCATCATATTCAACCAAAAACAGTATCTGATTATCTGTGAGGAGATTAAGGTATGCTCAGTAGGTGCCTTCATAGAGGAAATATAGCATTAGAATATATCCCATGGTGTAGGGCGTTTATGTTCAAATTTCCAATGTTAACCCAAGCCGGTAGAACCAGTGGTTTTTTTTTCTTGAAGCTATGTGACGCTGGTAGTCCATCATAGTGAGCGGCTCTTCCACACTCATCCCAACAATACAGTAATAATCGACAGTAATCGCCATGAGTTTACAAAAAATCTGGTATGGCGCACTCACACAACTTTCCTTGCCGTTATGAGAATTGATCACCTGACGCTAGTGTGAACGCGCATCACAATTCTACTTATGAACAAAGATCTGAGCCAGCTGATGACAGGACAATAACGCTGGAGACATACGAGGTCTGCTATCTCTTCATAGTGAATCATTTAATCGAATCAACAGTTTGCAATTGGATAATCACATATTTTCTCGAATCTCGGAAGTGCTAAATATGCAAGTAGGGAGCACCGCTTGTGTTTGCGTCGTCTGCTCTGTTTTCTATTTATAAATAGAGTTTTAGGTTAGTTGGTTTAGAATTTTGAAATACTAGCGTGAAAAAATGTCATCTCTATAATAATCTTCTTATAATATCAATAGCCATCTTATTAATCAATCGTCTACACTCTTATCTTCTTAAATGCCTATTTCCTATTTTGTGATGGCTATCTTTATATCAGGTTACCTTATCAATCTTTTACCTTATCTATCTTTTGTATTTATTCTTTTGTAGGGATAATGGTGATATATATCATGGTTGAATCTAAAAAGAGTTTTATAGTTCTCAACTATTGGTTGTGATCGTAACTGGTATAGTTTCCTCTTCCTCATACGAATTAGTTGAGCCATTTTACTATGAGCAAAAGGTGATAAGCTGCTCTAGACTAGACTCACCTTTCTTGAAGCATTTGCTTCCAAAGTTGAGCAAATGCTCTAGTTTATTCATACAATTTTGAGCAAAAGCTTTTACTTTTGAGTAAATGCTCAAACTATTTTTTTGATGAGCATGAGCAAAAGGTTTTGCTCACGTTTATTCATAGAAAATGAAGGAAATGCTCCATATTTTAGAAGTCTAAGCAAATGCTCAACTTTATTCATTGTCTTTCGTGTTATAGATTGGAAATGATTGGTTCCAAGTGACCTGAATCGAGGCGGCTGTCATAACTCTGTATTTAAAGTTGATCAGTATTGATTTGCACTCACTAAACACGCAAATTACTGACCGATAATAGCCTCAGCATTGAGGTTTGTGTCTCTTCAACACGGTTACGATAATGCACTACTTGCTATAGTGAGGTCCACGTTATAATGGCAGTACTTGATTAGCAATGGTATTGCTATCCTTGTCTATCATTCAACAAAGCAGTTAGCGCTATCATTTACTAACTCCGCAACGTTGCTAGATGTCAACAATATAGTAATATCACTTTTTGTGTAGTTGAGAAGTTGATATTGTGGTAATTATTCATATTGAATGAAAGAGACTAAGAAAATCATCAGTGGTTTTTTGACAATTTCTTAGTCTTTTTCATTCAATATAGTAATATGTTCAATTAACAAAATATTAAATCTAAGCTATCCTATACTATTAAACGAGCAATATTTCTGTTTATATGTTTAGATGTTTTATGTATATATATATATATATATATATATATATATATATATATATATATATATATATATATATATATATATATATATTATATATATATATATATATTATATATATATATATATCTGTATGTGACCGGATCTCGAAAACGGTTCCAACGATTCTCACGAAATTTGGATCAAAGTAGGTTTATTATGAAGATTCAATTGCACTAGGTCTCATCCCTTGGATAACTCGCTGAAGGACATTAAAAGGATAAATACGTCCTTGGAAAAACAGCTGGAAATTTTGTCGTCTGTCGATACCGTAATGGAAGAGAGTGAACGAGTGCATGTGTGGGATCATCCAGCTGATCTCACGAAAAGAAAAATTCAGCAAGAGAAACTTATTTTGTTCATTTCTTTTTTTTACAAAACATGTTTACTTCAGAAAGTCCAAAATAGTAACTAGATGCTGTTAGTGATACATAGTATATTAACAAATATTGTAGCAAACGTAGTAAATCGAATTCATAGTACTGTATATCTATTTGTAATCGATGATGTGTTTGTTTTTAGAAGTTTGAATGAATTGTTATTTTGATGAGTGATAGTAGCTTAACCTAGATTTTGATTTGCACTGTAGTATAAATTTGAAAATGGACAGTTTTGGGCATAAGCCTGTTGTGCCTCCTCATATAACTGTAAAACTAATTGTACGACTGAGAAAATAAATATAAACTATAAATTAAATCTTTCGTTACAAATTTTCTATGCTTTTACACTCCAGAACAAAGCTCGGTCCCCCGATATTGAAAGTTTATACCTACTTTTTTCTTCATTTAGTTATTACTCTACCTCATAAAACCAGTAAGGATTCTGATTAAACTGTAAAGTACAATAGGCCTACTGTTAGTAGGCCACCTATGAATTGGAATGTAAATAGCCGAGATTCAAGAATAGCACTACTTTGAACGATTATGTCCTAATTTTATCAAGTTACGATGGGTAGCTACTCCAACAAAGAGTCGAGAATGAAGCGGAAAAATAGCAACTGCGTTGCTTTCTTGGTGGAAAGCTGAGCTGAAAAGGGAGGGTCAATCATTATTCATGAACGCCAGCCGTTCTTGCGAGGTACTTCATTCAGGCAGTTGGCTCTATGTCATTGTTTATTCAAGCAATTCGGCAACTTCTTTTCCGCCGGACTTACATTGCATGAAAGTTTTAGAAGGGAAAGAAAAATGTGCAACATGGTTTGCTTGTTTTTTGAGAATAACTTCATGATAGATCGATTCCCGGATATGTACTGCATGTGTTTTTGTTAGAAATTTTATTGACTGAGCGAAGTGAGGTCTAGGATTCAAGTCGACGGTTTGGCATGTCTCTTAATGTTTGAATATTTACATGTTTATATGTTGCGCATTTACTCGAAACGCGGTAATAGATTTTCATGAAATTTGGCAGGTATGTTCCTTTGTAAATTGCGCGTCGATGTATATACAAGGTTTTTGTGAATATGATTATTATTTAACGAAAATCCTAAATAAATGCTGTAAATCACCCCGAAGACTTCTGCAGACATTGACAACAGGGTTGTCAACAACTAGATTGTTGACAACAGCTAGATGGAAATTCGATGAGAACTACTAACCAAAAGTTTTTGGATAGTACAAAAGGGTTAACAGCTAGATGGAAATTCGATGAGAACTACTCATCGAAGCAGAAGAAGCAGAAGTCTTCGGGGTGATTTACAGCATTTATTTAGGATTTTCGTTAAATAATAATTATATATAATTAATTAGCATTTGAATAAATGCATTCTCTATTTAATTCCATCTGTTTTTGTAAATTTTGCATTTCAAGGATAATATAAAAGGAAAAAGATCCTCCTTCATACGCCAATGTTAGAGTAAAAATAAGACTATATAATTATTCATCATAAATCAGCTGTCGAGTTGATTATAAATTGCATGTCATGACGCATGCAATTCAATATCTCCTCAATGTAACTTGGTAAAAAATCAGCTGCTGTGTAGACTATGAATTGTATGCCTCATTGAATGCAACTTTTATGCACTATTAAATGAACTATTGATTGCGTGCAATAACGCATGCAATTAATAACTAAAATAACATAGTCCTGTTGTCCTGTTGCCAGTATGTCTTGAAGGATTAGCTTTTGATGTTGGCATTTTTGATACACCAACCCCAACAGCCATTGGCCGTTTTCACACCGATATCTCGCCGACACGACATACAGGCAGGATTTACTCTGATGGACAGTATAAGAGGAGGCTGCGGTTTAAAGCTGCGCGAGGTCTACTGTTCACAGAACTACCAGTCTACCAAGAACTATATTTCATTCTATAGTGAGGTCCACGTTATAATGGCAGTGTTTGATTAGCAATGGTATTGCTATCCTTGTCTATCACTCAACAAAATGGATATTCTTTCTCGCTTCGCTCTGTTGCCAGATCGTATTTTAGCAATGAAGAATTCATAATTAATTAACAAAATATTTCATCTTGATTATGAAAATTTAATTTGAAATAATTCAAAAATATAATGTCTTGCTTATAAAATATAATAATTTATTATTTTGAACGAGAATG
>NC_052508.1:5785585-5822872 GCF_014356525.2 Nilaparvata lugens
CACACACGACGGGGGATTTGGGGGATGTACAATTATTATATAATATGAGGAGTTTTAAGTATGTTTAAGTAGGAAGAAACAAACCAATCAATTTAATTTTAATACAAAGTCCAATTTAGTGAGTGTAAAAAGCTCATAAGAAAACTTGACAATGCATGAATTTATAAAAAGCTACCATGCTAAAAGAGAATACTCATTATTAGTGAGAAGTCTTTTTCTGGGAGAGAACTGTAAAATGGAAGTAAGTTACCTTCTTTCTAGCGTTCAAACCGGGACATGTACAGTCCGTGCAGACCATTTGCTAATATCTCACAATGGTTGATCGCTGCTTGTTTACAGCTAATTTTACACTTATTAGGAAATGGAGTGGCTAGTAAGAGAAGAGTACTGAACTCACAGTTGTTGTCAAAAATGCCTATAATATTTCTAAACCTCTTGAGCATATAATTAATCTATGTTTTCAACAGGGCTACTTCCCTGACGAAATGAAACGGGCTATAGTCATTCCATTACATAAAGGAAAGGAGAAATCCAGTTTAATATTAGTAAAATTATAGAAAAATGTGTAAAGTCGAGACTAATATCCTACTTAAATAAATATAAAATCTTAAATAGTTCGCAATTGGGTTTTCAAAGTGGCCTTAATACTTCTGATGCAATATTTAGAGTGAGTAGAGAAGTTATAAATCATTTAGATAGAGGAAAAAAGTGCTTGGGAATCTTTCTGGACTTCCAAAAGGCTTTCGACAGAGTGGACCATGAACTCTTGCTAAATAAAATGGAAATTATCGGTTTTAGAGGCATAGTTTTGAAATATTTTAGGTCCTACTTAAACTTAAGGTCACAAGCCGTAAAAATTGATGATACAATTAGCAACGATAGGAGAGTTGAAGCTGGGATTCCACAAGGAACAGTGCTTGGCCCAATTCTATTCCTAATTTATATTAATGATTTATTAAATATTGATCTAGACTGTGGCTCTCTCTACTCATTTGCGGATGACTCTGTAGCTCTGTTTCATTGAAATTCATGGATGGAAACATTTGAGAAAGCAAATAGTGGTATAGCAGAGATAAAAAATTGGTGTGACCACAATAAATTATGTATAAATAAAGATAAAACTGTGGTTCTACCCTTTTACCTCACAATGGCTGGTAAGCCCTCTGAGGAGTACCAACTTAAAATTATTATTCATAAACCTGACTGTAACCAGTCTTATTGCCAGTGTGTTCCTCTCTTTGTTCATGATTCTGTAAACTAGGCTATATAAACTAAGCATAGTACCTAATCAATTTGTTTCTTTTTGTGGAAGATGTGTATTTTTGTTTAGATTGCTTAATGGCATAAGATGATACTATTTATGTAAGTAGCTCTATATAGTACTTGAAGCAGCTGAATTGTTTTCTTATATATTTTCTGTAATTCATAAGACGAACCACTCCTCGACGCAGGCCTAGCCTAATGAGGAGAGGAGTGCACTTGATATTTTTTATGTTATTATGCTTTGTAAAATTGTACAATGAAGTTGTATGGGCCAAGCCATATCTTGCCATATTTGAATCGACCGCGCTCACCCACGGCCATCTAGCATGCTACTGCCATAGTTGGCACTGTTCTCCCTGTTTTCCCCCACCTTTTTTGCTTACCAGTCCTCTTCCGTTTTGTAACTGCTTGAGGAAGCTTGTTGTGCTCTGACGCTTCTCGGTTTTTTCTCCTTTTAAAGAAGTCAAATGTGTATTACCGCTTCGCTTGTTTGAATTTAAACTACTACCGCGACTAGTTAGGAAAAGTTATTGTTTGAGTACTCCGCTAAATATCTAGAGTTGGATCTTCTTTGTGTAATCTCTTCGCCGCAACATGGGCCCATGTATTCCCCGTATATTTATCGTCGCCAGTGCAAGTGAATCCTGATTATCTGAACGTGTTACCACCTACCAGGACGAGGAGACCACTCTTACAGTCCACTGCGAACCCGCCATACCCCAAACAAGACGCCTTTAAAGGTAACAATTTTATTTTCTGAGCTACTAAGTAACGTGTTTAGACGCCAACCTCATTGGCTCTAACACGAAAACTGGTCCTCCGCGGCCACATACGAAAACTGATCCTCCGCGGCCACATATGAAACCTGATCCTCCGCGGCCACATACAAAACCTGGTCCACCGCGGCCAAATGTTGGAGGAAAAGCGACCTACAAACAGTGAAAACGCTCATTTCAATTTTTTCTGAGATTTTCTTTGTGAGCTTTCTTGGAAAATCGTGTATTCTCGATTCGGACGCTTTCGACCACCATCTTGTATCGAAATTTGAAAACATCGATTAGTGATTTATGATATCGACTATCGAGCTGTTAACTATCGAACTTTTACACCCGGTTCGACATAACCTAAAAAGTTTTGTTTTGGTTTTGAACTTCAGTGCCTAACAGTAAGCTACAAACTTTTACCGCTAACTGTGTGTTTTCTTACCGCTAAACGTAGTGAATTACCGCCTATCCTTTATTAATTGTGAACATTGATCTACAAACTATTGATTTTGAACATTGATCTTGAACTATTTCTTGTTAAATATGAACTTTTTCGGCCATCAACTTAAACTGTTCTGACCGCTAATCTGAACTTTTTCGATTGTAAATTTCAATCTGGTAACCTATTTTTCTATTTCTGTATGATTATTCATAACAACCATGGCGTCGAATTTTCCATTATTGAATAAGCTAAGAAGGTTGCACCAATCGATATCTTCTCTAGCTGATAAGTACAATGAACAAGTACCTATGACTTGTAGTGAATTTTATTTTGGTCTGGATAAAAAATTTGATAAATTAATGAGTGAATATGAGGCAACAGATAAAGAGTCGCTATCTGAGGAAGTTATCTTGGAGTTTGCTGAACTGCAAATCCAATTCCAAACCAGATTTGATAGTATCAAGCTGGTTGATACCATTCCTAAACCTGCTGTTACCGCTAATGAACTACCAATTAATAATTTTGTGAAACCTCAGTTGCAGATACCTACATTTTCAGGCGAACCTCATGAATGGAATGTTTTCAAAAATGTTTTTGATGCTGCTGTTCACACCAGTAAAGACTATTCCAGTGAGGCCAAATACCATCTTCTAACTTCATATTTAAGTGGTGACGCTTTGACCTTGGTTCAAAATTACGCCAACACCGCTGAATGCTACAAAGCTGCCTATGACAGCTTGCACAAACGATACAACAATATCCGGTATCAAGCATATAGTTTATATAATAAATTCGATACCTTTGTTCCTTCTACTACTCTGGCTGAAACTTTGAAAAAATTTTCTATCGAGCTCAACTCAGCCAAACGATCGCTATTTAACATGAACCTGAACCAAGCTGATTTTTTGATTACCATGATGTGCATTCGCAAATTACCGCTTTCTGTCCGCACCAAATTTGAAGAATCCATACCAGATGATCAAGTTCCCACCTTTGACCGTTTATTGAGTTTTGTGGCTAGTCAAGAAAAATCTCTGGAAGTGACCGCACTAACCCGCAAATATGAACAAGTAATTAGCGCCAGCATTGAATATGTAGATCCCGTTTCTGTTAAAGCTGAACCTAGCACAAGTAATTATCAACAGAGAAAGCAGCCCTTTTCTTCAACTAAAACTGGGTATCCAATCAGTGGTGGCATTTGTGTTCTTTGTTCAGAAGGACATCAATTGTATAGATGCGACATTTTCAAAAGAGAATCCGTATCCAAACGCAATCAAATTGTAAAGCAACACAAAAGGTGCTTTGTTTGCCTAGGGTCTCACCTGAAAGCAAATTGCAACTCAACGATTTGCTGCAAGAACTGCCGCTCTAATCACCATCATACGCTTCTGTGCAATAACGCTAATAATCTTCAATCATTACTTTTTAAAGAACAACGCTCTGAACATCGGTTTGCTGAGCCACACCAAGCACCAAATCAATATGGACGCCCGCATACCAGTACTAGCCGAAACGCTGCGCACCATGCGCCCCCTCCTGGTTTCAGCCCGCTACCTGTGCCGACTTTTGCCGCTGCCCCACCGCAACCGCCAGTAAGCTCTTATCATGCACCTTCTAGCAGCGCACCAAACCTGGATATCAGCTCTAATCTGCCTCCTAGTTCGCCGCCAGTTAACAGTTGTGCCTCTCCGCCCGTAAGTTCAAGCCCTGCCTCCAGTGCACAATATGTAACAAACAATTCTCTATCTTCTATACCACACACTTTTAGTGGCTGCACTCAGGTGAAGGCCGTACATGCTTCTGCTTTACTGGGAACCGCTGTCGTTACAGTCTTGAACCAATACAATCAACCCTTCTTGTTGCGTGCTGTGTTGGACTCTGGTTCCATGCGCTCCATTATCACCACCCGAGCCGCCACCGCAATGGGTTTAGTTGTTGTGCCCGCTCAAATCCAACTGAATGGAATCTCTGAAAAAAGGACATCTGTCAAAGGCATTGTGCAGTTAAGAATATTGTCAGAACCTCAATTTGATATTGCTCTTTCTACCGAAGCTCTTGTATTAGATCAAATTGCTGGCAATCTTCCTGTCTTTCCGCTTCACCCCGCACTAAAGAATTCGTTTGCGCATCTGAACCTCGCTGATCCTAATTTTGATGAGCCTGCTGAAATCGACCTACTGATTGGTGCCGATTTATACTCCAACATCTTTATATCCGCAGAAAATTCCATTATTCCTGGTAACCCTGCCGCCTTTGCCACAATCTTTGGTTATGTTTTAAGTGGTAGATTGAATATTGAGGACTCGCCCGCACCGCTCAACGAAATGCAGCTCATTTGCACTATGTTTGCACAGGAAGCACAGCTCAACACCATCATGAACAAATTTTGGGAAACCGAAGAGGCCATCCCCGTTCGAAAAGAGTCATCGCCCGAAGACGAGTTGTGTGAGAAACTGTACCAATCCACTACTTATCGCACCTCTGAAGGAAGGTATGTTGTGGCACTGCCTTTCAAACCTGGCGCTCCCGCTCTGTGCAATAACCGCAGCAAGGCATACCGCAATCAGTTAGGACTACTGAAAAAACTGAGTCAATCTGATGAACTTGAAACCAAATACTCTGACTTCATGCATGAGTATCGTGACTTAGGTCACTTGAAAATCGCTGATTCCGCTGTAGATTACATCATACCACATCACGCAATATTCAAGAAAAACGACAACACTCAAAAAATTCGAGTTGTTTTCAACGCATCTAGCAAAGACGCCAATGGGCTCTCACTTAACGATGTGCTGCTGCCTGGAGCTAAACTTCAAACAAACATAGTCCAAGTGTTAACCCGCTTTCGTTCATACCGCTTTGTCATCCTTGCAGACTGCAAACAAATGTACAGACAAATCTTGCTGAGACCTGAAGACCGCCAGCATCAACATATATTTTGGAAACCCACCCACCAAGAAAAAATTCAAGAATTTGAACTGTTAACAGTGACTTATGGAGTATCTTCTAGCGCGTATCTTGCTCAGCGTACTCTGCAACAATTAGTGGAGGACGAAGGTGAAGCTTTCCCACTCGCCAGTCAAGTACTGAAGTCGCAAACGTATGTCGACGACATACTTGGCGGAAGCAATGACCTGAATACCGCACATTCACTTATCAAAGAACTCAATGAGTTATTGTCACTCGCCTCCTTCGAATTGAGGAAATGGAATTCCAACACACCTGAGTTGATTGAGCATATGTCGCCCGAATATTTGAGCAATCAGGAATGCCTGTTTGATGATACTGCAACCGCCAAAGTCCTTGGTATTGTGTATAGTCCGCTTGCCGATGATTTCCGATATTTCATCTCTGCCTTTTCTGAAAAAAGCACAAAAAGAACAATACTCGCCTTCATTGCACGAATTTATGACCCACTGGGTTGGCTATCACCGCTTATTCTACTGTTTAAGTTATTCATGCGCACTCTGTGGTCTGAACGCCTTGGATGGGATGATGAAATTCCTACACCACTATTAACTCATTGGAAATCCTTGGTTACCGCTATCAACCAGTTACACCAGATTCGCATACCAAGACTGTTAGCTTGCTCCCATTCCTCAATTAGACTGTTAGGGTTTGCCGATGCTTCAGAGAAAGGATATGCCGCCTGCTTGTACCTTCATGAAGAAGTTGAAAACCGCTTTATTGATTGTCGTCTTATTGCCGCCAAGAGTCATGTTGCGCCCCTCAAAACCCTAACAATCCCTCGATTGGAATTGAAAGGCTGTCTCTTGTTAGCACAACTTGTATCTGTCATTTTACCAACTCTATCAGAATACAACCTGCTGGAAATTCGTCTCTACACTGATTCCAAAACCGCCTTGGACTGGATCAATACACCTACTTACAAACTGCAGATTTTTGTTGCTAATCGTGTACAGCAAATCACTCAATTAGTGAAACCCGAACTATTCAATCATGTGTCCTCGCTTAACAACTGTGCTGATATTGCTTCTCGTGGACTACTGCCAACCGAACTCGTTTCCTGCCATACTTGGTGGCATGCTTCTGCTGCATTTCAATGCCTCGCTGTTGATTTTCCTGTGCCTAATCACATTGTCAGTGAAACAATACCTGAGATGAAGTCAAACCCGCTGTATATTCTTGCAACTACCCAAGATGAACCGCTAGCAAACCCGCTATACGTCGCTTGTGAACGTGTATCCAAATTTGGAAAATTATGCCGAATTTTTGTGTATATACTACGCTTCATCAACAGAATCAAGATCGCCCGCCATGACTATAGTAACAAATTAATTCAAAAATTTTGTGACTGTGAACCGCATCCTACTACTATTGATGTTGTTGCCTCTGAAACGGAGATTGCTAGAAGGCTCATTATACAAGTCGTGCAAAAGGTCAAATTTCAGAAGGAAATAAATGAGTTAAACTCGGGAAAATGCCCCAAACATTTATTGACTCTGCAGCCTTATATTGATCATGAGAATTTGATCCGCCTATCTGGTCGTCTGGAGAATGCACCTATTTCCAGTGAAACTAAAAATCCGTTATTGTTACCAAAAAATGAACATGTTTCTACTCTCATTATTAGACAACAGCATCTCATGAGCTGTCATGCTGGTCCCCGCACCACCCAATCCGCAGTATGCCAACAATATTGGATATTATCAGCTCGTAATCAGGTACGTCGTGTCATACACCAATGCATCATCTGCAACCGATTTCGCCGCTCAAATTTGCAACAACGCATGGCCCCGCTACCAGCCGAACGGGTCACCATCAACAAACCATTCAATGTGACTGGCTTGGACTTTGCTGGACCTTTTATTTGCAAGACATCTCTGCTAAAACGTGCGCAAACTACAAAAGGATATTTGTGCATATTTGTGTGTTTTGCCACAAAAGCCACTCATCTTGAATTTCTGTCTTCTATGTCGGTCAACCACTTTATCGCCGCACTACAACGATTCATTGCCCGACGAGGTACGCCTCATACGCTATGCTCTGACAATGCCAAAACTTTTGTATCCGCCGCTAGAAAAATGCATGAATTGGCCAAGCTTTTGGAATCACTACCCTCTGATGTCACTTGTTTTCTGTCCAACCATGGCATAAATTGGAAATTCATCCCTCCTTACGCACCCCACCATGGAGGCCTGTGGGAAGCTGCCGTCAAATCCGCTAAAACGCTGTTGTATCGCTGTATTGGAGACAAGGCTCTCACATATGAAGAATTTGACACAATATTCACCCGCATAGAAAGCATTTTGAACAGCCGACCGCTAACTGAACTGTCTTCACAGCCCGCAGAAGCCGCTTCTGTTCTAACACCTGGCCATTTCCTAGTAGGTGGACCCCTGACCGCACCACCGCAACCGATAGAGACTAAAGAAATACTATCAACTCGCCGTTGGAGACATTGCAACCAAATGATGCAATTCTTCTGGAGCCAATGGTCAAAAGAATATCTATGCACACTAATGAACCGCACAAAATGGAAGGTTACTGAAAGAAACTTACAGATTGACGATTTGGTTGTAGTCAAATCAATCAACACCTCGCCGCTAAGCTGGCCGCTAGGCAGAATTGTAGCGCTGCACCCTGGCAAAGATGGACTTGTCAGGATAGCGACAATCAAATGCGCCTCTGGTAATATTGTGAGAGACCTAAGTAAAATTCACCGCCTCATTTAGAACAATCGCTAACTATGTTATTGTAAATAGTTTGGTTTTACCCGCACAACCTGTGATTGTCCGCGTCGCTTCGTTATCGCCGCCTTGTGTTATCCACTCTGCCGCAACATCCTGATGACTGCACCGCTGTTTGCTGATTTGCTCCACTTAGCTGTTTTGATGACCGCACCTCTGTTGACGCTTCGCTCCATTTCTATGACCGCACCACAGTTCATGTCTACGCGCATTCCACAACTTGTGCTGTGCCGCCCCGCTTGTCTTCACATCACGCTCCCGTGTTCACACCACATCGCTCTGGACTTCTCCGCTCACTGTATTCAAGACCGCAGACCCACCGCCATCTAGTTATTGCCGACCGCCCTGCCGCAATGTACAGTGTTTGTTGCTGCTTCACCCGATTTAAAAACTGTTCGTTTTTGGGGGGGAGTATGTATGGGCCAAGCCATATCTTGCCATATTTGAATCGACCGCGCTCACCCACGGCCATCTAGCATGCTACTGCCATAGTTGGCACTGTTCTCCCTGTTTTCCCCCACCTTTTTTGCTTACCAGTCCTCTTCCGTTTTGTAACTGCTTGAGGAAGCTTGTTGTGCTCTGACGCTTCTCGGTTTTTTCTCCTTTTAAAGAAGTCAAATGTGTATTACCGCTTCGCTTGTTTGAATTTAAACTACTACCGCGACTAGTTAGGAAAAGTTATTGTTAGAGTACTCCGCTAAATATCTAGAGTTGGATCTTCTTTGTGTAATCTCTTCGCCACAACATGGGCCCATGTATTCCCCATGTATTAATCATCGCCAGTGCAAGTGAATTCCTGATTATCTGAACGTGTTACCGCCTACCAGAACGAGGAGACCGCTCTTACAGTCCACTGTGAACCCGCCATAACCTAAAAATCGTTAGAGCCGTTTTTGAGAAAACCGTGAAAAACATGGTTTTTTAGTCATAATCCGCCTTTTTTCTCATGAGTATTACTGAGCTCCTGAAATTTCCCAGAAATGAGACTCATGCCAGTTGATAGGCTTATGAATAGCTAACAATGGTGTAAATTTGAAGAAAATCATTAGAGCCGTTCTCGAGAAAACCGTGAAAAACATGGTTTTTTAGTAATTATCCGCCATTTTTTCCGCCATCTGAATTGAATTTTATTGAATTTCTTATTGTCGGATCCTCATGGTATAAGGACCTTAAGTTTAAAATTTCAAGTCAATCGGTTAATTAGGAATGGAGTTATCGAATTCACAGACATACACACATACACACTAATTGAAGAGAATTCAATGCTCTATAAGCTCATAATCAGCATGGACTTTTTTCTTCAACAATTAAAAAGCTATATGAGGTCAAAAAGAGCAAATATTTGTAGAAAAACGTGGGTTTTTCATAAATGTCACAATTTGGTACTCGGATATCTCCAAAACTATGAGAGATATGAAAAAAATTTTGTAGACTTAGTTTTGTAGGAAATTTTATAAGCTTTAATTTTGCTGGAGGTAGTTATGCCTGTAAGACGCATGGTTTTCGATAAATATGCGAAAAATAAAACAATGGTACCTTTGAATCACCCCCAGCATCTTTGCATAGGGGGTAGGGGTGGGAAATTTAGATATGTCTACCCCCTTACCACCCTAAAAAAACCAAGGGTCTCAAAAATTGTCTTCCAAAATTTTTCCCCCACAGTCTACACCCTATTTTGAGCGTTCATTACTTGAACAATATCCTTCAATCTTGCTTGAAATCAGCGATTGGGTACTGTGCTGCCATCTACAATCATTTTCCAGTTTTACAAAGGAACAAACCTGCATTGTGCTGCACTCTCTCGGTTAAAAGTTGTACTCAAGCTAGAAATCAGCTGATTCTTCTCCAGACATGGCAGCCATGTTGTCAGTTGTTTCTGGCCTTGAAGCAAAGCAAGCAGTCGGCTTGGCGGTTTTGTATGCAACGGTGAATGTGTAGTGATTGTTTAATTAGTTTTTAACACAAATTCATTACTACGAATTTTTTAACAAGTGCTTCAATTTATCTGAACTATGTTTAACACTTAATTTGCAAGTTTTAAATGTTGAAAAAGTGCATGTGATAGTTTTGTTTTTGTTCTGATGCTTGACAAACTTTACAGGTGTGCTGGATGTACCGTATTACCGTAAACAACAATAGCTGCAGGTAAATATTGTTCAATTAATTTATTATTTTCAGTAGTTTTTATTCAATCCTCAGATATGTTGATAAGATTCAAACTGGGATGTGAATAGTTGAAAGGATAAATTGAAAAGTAGTCCAAATTCAATGGAAATGGGCTTGATGCATACAGGTGCTAACTTGTTGATTAAGGTAAAGATTTGTAGGTTAAATTTTCTGATTCTATAAATGTGAGAAATTTCAGTGATAATATAAATAAAAATACTCTATTGTATGATAAAACTGGTGCTATTGAAGAATGATTAACCTAAATCAATTCAAAAGGCTAAATTGAAGTTGTAAAGTTTTCAACGTGATTCTATTAGTTTCAATAAAAATAATATTGAAGTTTGATTAAAATACTGATTTTCATACATTTAGCCTAATTTAATGTTTTTTAAATTAATAATTTTATATGTCATTGCATGCCAATTTTTTAAAAACCTGACTGGTCCTGATTAAAATCCTTATCTACTCTTTTTCACTAGGCTTATATGACGGCAGAACGCCCAATTTAGATAATTTGGGGCTCATAAGTCAATATTTTTATACTAGTAGGAAAACTTGATCCTCTATTTGTGAATGTTCTTGCTAGAATGCATTTTGGCTCTTTATTACATTTATTAATTTGATACACTTCAAGTCGTCGGTCCCGGCTGCCTAAAAACAGTTGTTAGGTTGTGCAAGAGGCCCTGAAATTGATCAGGTGAGACCTGAAAACTCCAGACCTGAGCCACCCAGGCTATTCGATATTATAATAAATTTGTAATACTGTATTATTAACCAATGCATGTTGCTGGTCTACACAGAGACAAGTATGCGCAGACTGCTGTGAGAATTTTGAATAATATCAACCTTATTATGGGTAAAAACTAATAGTTTTAACCTATAGTGAGGTCCACGTTATAATGGCATTGGAGAAAGATAGGAGAACAACGTTGCCGATCCTCTGCTTTGTCAATGCCTTCTGTAGACGGCAGCTGATACAGGTTTATTGATGTAATAGGCTATTAACTGTTCATTCTAGTTTAAAATAATCAATTATATTTTATCGAGCAGGAAATTATAGTTTTCAATAATTCCATAATAAATTCTCATATCTAATATGAAATATTTTTTTAATTATAAATTCTACATTGTTAAAAGACGATCTGGCAACAGAGCAAAGCGAGAAAGAGATGGCGCTATCCGCTTTGTTGAATGATAGACAAGGGTAGCAATACCATTGCTAATCAAACACTGCCATTATAACGTGGACCTCACTATAATACATTTCATTAATGAATTTCGGGGTCTGGTTTTACTTTAAATGAAGTAGGGGCATTCTTTTCCACTTGAGGAAACTTTAAAACAGATGTGTGGGATGTGCTTGACTGGCCACCCTCTTTCCATTTCCTGTTTCTTCACCTGTGCTGCATTTTTTCCAATATCCACTTGTTGTTGGCTTTCTGTAGGATCTTTTTTATAATGTGTTCAAAGTTTTCTTTTCGATTTGTTCCTTATTATTTGTGACAATTTGTTAGCATGGACTGATATGGAAAAGTTTGAATTGGTTAAATTTATTAATCTATTATGTATTTATTTTTTTTGTTAATACAATTACAAATCATATGAATATGATCAGGAGAGAACAACAGGCATTGCCCAAAACTATTCTGTTCCGAAATTATGATATACAGAGTGAGTCATATGTATGGGAACCCTTCAATAAGTTGGAGACTGTTGTAGATATAATACTCTTTCAAGATAAGCTATTGGTCAAATACTCCACCTTTTGACGTACAACTGAATTTCAACCCCTCATAAAAGGGGGTGACTTAGGGGCTGTAACTCGAATATTTTAAATGTAAGCCTAAACATCCATTGGGTGGTACACAATTTTGAAGGCCTTTTCAAAACAAGAAAGATGATATCAATAAAAATGATCTATTATACTTGTATCCAAAATGTCGGTAGATTGAAGTTTCAGTTTTTAAGGAAATGAGGGGTTGTAACTCAAATATTTTAAATGTAAACACCCATTGTGTGGTACATAATTTGAAATGATTTTTCAAAAAAAGAAATATGACATCAATAAAAATGTTCTATGATACTTGTATCCAATATAGCTTGCATCCAATCATTCATTTAAAAACTAAACTTCAATCAGCTGCCACTTTGAGGGGTTGAAATTCAGTTGTACATCGAAAGGTAGAGTATTCGACCAATTACTTATCCTGATAATTACAGTAATATTTAACAGTCTCAAACTTATTGAGGGGTTCCCATAGATATGACTCTACTCTGTATAATAAATGAAAGAATTTGCTTATACACGAACGGGATAGGAACATTATTTTTGACGCATCAACACGTCTAAACTAGGGGACTGATTAACTTGAAATTCTGCATATAGATTCTTAATTAATCGAGGATTGTTATATGCCTATTTTCAATGATTCAAAATCTCATTACGTCAAGTTTACAGTTTGTCAAGTTTTAAATTAGATCCTTGTGGAGAAAATTATTTTTTTGATGCATAATCACGTCCAAACTACTGGACTGATTAACTTGAAATTTTGCATATAGATTCTTAATTAAACGAGGATGGTTATAGGCCTATTTTCAATTATTCAAGATTTCATTAAGTCAAGTTCTAAAATGGACCCTTGCGGGGCACGGTTTACCTGCTAGTATATTATTGACCGAACGAAGTGAGGTCTATGTTTTAACTTGGATTTTCTTTTGTCTTATGTATGTAACGCGTTGATAGAATTGTATGATATTTGGCAAGAATATTCCTTTTTTAACTGCGCGTCGATGTATGCACAAGGTTTTTTGAAATTTTGCATTCCAAGGATAATATGAAAGGAAGAGGAATTTCCTCCGTACTCTGATATTACTATATAATCGTCTACACTGAAGACAGGATTAATCAGTTATAGAACTATTCATAATCAATCAGCTGACAAGTGGATTATTCATTGCATTCATTACACAGAATATCGGGGACCGAGCTTTGCTCTGAAGTACAAAAGCATAGAAAATTTATTACGAAAGAAGAAATTATTATAACATTCATACAGAAAGGTTCTATCTAATCACAGTAAATTGAGATTAATTCCCAGAGGAATGTAAAAATTTCCCCAAAGGCCCAGTTACACAAAAGCCGGTTAAATTTTAATCCTGATTAACTTCACGTGAACCAAATCAGAGATGACCATTTCAAAAAGATGGATCTACTGGAATTAATCAGGATTGAAAATTACCCGGCTTTTTTGCAACCGGCACTAAGTACCTGATTGAATGATTACAAAAGTTCAACAGCTGAGTCATAATTTTGACACATGAACTCGCTCACTCACTTCCATCACCAACAGACGACGAAATAATATTATTATCAGCTGTTTTTCCAAAGATGAATAATAACAATCTTTTTAATGTCCTTCAGCGAGTTTTCTCAGGGATACGACCTAGTGCAATCGAATCTTCATATTATAAACCTACTATGTTCTGAATTTCGTGAGAATCGTTAGAGCCGTTTTCGAGATCCGGTGAAATACAAACATCTAAACATCGAAACATATAAACAGAAGCTGCTCGTTTAATAGTATAGGATTTCTTGAGAGGCCGGTAAACTGGTGACACAAGATACGTGTGGATAAGAAAACTGCGTGAGGTCTACTGTTCACAGAACTACTAGTAAACTTCAAATTGCAGGGCAGTCTTCACAAATGTTTTCAGTCTTTTAGCTTCATCTTGCAGCAGGTTTTGTCTGATTTCTTGTGAAACAGGGATTCTTCGCAGACCGTGGATAATTGTGAATGCAAACTTGCTGCCTTGTAATGGCGGCTGTAGGGAGATTCACGTTGTAATGGCAGTATTGATTGAATGGTGTTTTGAAGGAATGAAGGAACAGAAGTGAATCTTGGTAGAGCTGTATTGACACTGTACTGAGAATTGGAAGCAGTATCTTGTGAATATAAGTAGGAGGAGGAGGAGGAGGAGGAGAAATAGAATACAATAGAATGACTGCCTTTATTATATACCTGGGAGGGCGAAGTTAGGGCGCAGTCGGCCCTCTCTTACACTTAACCCTCTAACGAGGAGGAGGAGGAGGAGAAGGAGAAGAAGAAAAAAAAAAAGAAGAATAGGAAGAAGAAGAAGAAGATGAAGAAGTCTGAGTGAGAAGAGGAAGAAGAAGAATAAGTCTGAGGAAGAAGAAAAAGGAGTGGGAAGAAAGGAGAAGTGGGAAGAAGAAGAAGAGAAAGAATGGATTAAAGGCATTAACAAAAAGGAGAAGAAGAAGAAGAAGAAGAAGAAGAAGAAGAAGAAGAAGAAGAAGAAGAAGAAGAGAGAAGAAGAAGAAGAAGAAGTTGAAGAAGAGAAGAAGAAGAAGAAGAAGAAGAAGTTGAAGAAGAGAAGAAGAAGAAGAGAAGAAGAAGTTGAAGAAGAAGAAGAAGAAGAAGAAGAAGAAGATGTGTTTTAAGAGGAGGAGGAGGAGGATGAGAAAGAAATACAAAGGAGGAGGAGGTGGAGGAGGAGAAAGAGATACAGAGGAGTAAAGGATCCAAGAAGAAGAAGATCTGTTTTAGAATGAGAAGGAGAAGAAGAAGAAGAAAAAGAAGATGTGTTTTAAAATGAGGAGGAGGAGAAAGAAATACAAAGGAGGAGGAGGAGGAGGAGAAAGAGATACAGAGGAGTAAAGGATCCAAGAAGAAGAAGAAGAAGATCTGTTTTAAAATGAGATGGAGAAGAAGAAGAAGTTGAAGAAGAGAGAAGAAGAAGATATGATTGGGATAGGAGTAGGAAGGAGAAGGTGAAGTAAGGAAAAGGAAGTTTAAAAACGTGCAGTGATGATAAGAATCATAACTGATTGAAGGTCAAGCAAGCAGTGAAGGAAAAGTATAATTTCATCTAAAAATCAGAGGAACTGCTATTAAAGTTGAAGAAAAAAGGATGATGATTGAAATAACAAAACTATGAAATAGAATGAAATGAAAAAGAAGGTGAAATAAATGACTAGAGGGGAATTAATAATTGAAAAAGACAGGGAAACAGATGAAGAGACATGTTATAAGAAGTAGAATCATAAAGTGAAAGATAAAATCAATTTGATAACAAAAACTTACTAGGAAAATGAGAACATTAAATGATAAAAAGTTCTATAGTGAGGTCCACGTTATAATGGCAGTGTTTGATTAGCAATTGTATTGCTATCCTTGTCTATCACTCAACAAAGCGGATAGTGCTATCTCTTTCTCACTTTGCTCTGTTACTAGATCGTCTTTCAACAATGTAGAATTAATAATTAATTAAAAAAATACTCTATCTTAATCATGAAAATTCATTATGAAATTATTGAAAAATATAATTTCTTGCTTAATAAAATATATTAATTATTTTAAACGAGAATTAACCTTTAATAATACATCAATAAACCTGTATCAGCTACCGTCTATTAGACTATCTATTTCACAAAGAAAGTGCATTGTAGCAAGTCAAGCTCCTAGTATACTATCAGGAGTTTGATAAGTGGTATTAATAGGAAGTCTCTTCTTATCAGTCAGGAGGAAAATTAATCTTTCTTTAATATTTCTCATGCCGTCTATAGAAGGCATTGACAAGACTGAGGATCGGCAACGTTGTTCCCCTATCTTTCTCCAATGCCATTATAACTTGGACCTTACTGTAGTATCGATATTCAGCAAGCTAATACCTGAATATTAGCAGTCAGAGAGTAGAGACTGTACTATAATGTGTATCGTAAGTGACCGAACGTAGTGAGGTCTATGTTTTAACTCGGATTTTCTTTTGTCTGTCTGTATGTAACGCGATTACGGCCAAACGCGTTGATAGAATACGATGAGATTTGGCAGGAATATTCCTTTTTTAACTGCGCGTCGATGTATACACAAGGTTTTTTTGAAATTTTGCAGGATAATATGAAAAGAAAAGGAATTCCTCCATACTCTGATATCATTGTATATATATCATCTACTCTGAAGATAGGATTAATCAGACCATAGAATTATTCATAATCAATCAGCTGACAAGTGAATTACACAGATGTTCTGGAGAAGCCGTGTCTATTTCTATAAGGTCTATAGTTTCAATCAAAGACCTTAAAGAGTTAAGCATCTTTAAGGTTTTTGGTTTCAATATTTTGTTTTGAAGTCATGGTATTATTATGCATGCCCATTAGTATCAATATTCTGAAATTCGAAAAAAACTTGAGTTAATAGGTGAGTAAAAATAATCAAATGAACACTGGAGATATTATAATATTTTTTATTGTAAAAAATTAATTTTCATCAGTTGGAAAGATTAGCACGGAACTGGATGAATTATATCATAATATGGAATACACATTCGAACTTCAACTGAGTTTGTTAACATTTCAAACAGGTGACATCAGATACTTGTGGATGAGAAAACTGCGTGAGTTCTACTGTTCACAGAACTACTAGTATTTTTGATTGTAAAAAATAATTATCATCAGATGGAAAGATTATCACGGAACTGGATGAATTATATCATATGGAATACAAATTCAAACGTGAACTGAGTTTGTTAACATTTCAAACAGGTGACATCAGATGAGAAAACTGCGTGAGGTATACTGTTCGCAGAACTACTAGTATACTGTGACTGTAATATACCGTATTCTCTGTTTAAATGTCAAATGGATGACTGATTTATACTTTCTGAATGCAGCTGGCCAACCAACACCTGATCAGGATTTTATCGAGTAGAAAACCTTGAAGTATCAGATCACGTGCTCTCTTGCTTTAGTGAGATTTACTTTAAACTGTGAGTAAAGTTGAATGGAAAGTATTCTTATTCATAAGGAGTGCAGGCAGTTGGAGTGAGTCCTTGAATTAAGTCCTGAAAATCATCAACATTTTGTCTAGTTGTATCAATAAAATACATCCCGTTATGCTGGGTTTTCATTTGCGCGTAAATGCCGTCGTCGACCACGTCAGGGAGAGAATCTCAGATTGGGTAGATTTCTATTTGTTTAACCTAAAATTATTTTTAATTAATATGTTTTAATGGGGGAGGTTGAGTTTATACTTTTAAATGGCAATATGTTGATATTATTAAAAATGTTTTGATTCTTGAATAATAAGCACAAATAATGAAAAGTTATTTGATCTGATGTAGCTTACTTGAAATTTGGACAATATGAATGTCAACAATGTTTGTCGTCGTCGACTGCGGAAGTTTACGCACAAACGAAAACGCACCTTCCGATTGGTATTATAAGATTACTGCATTTTGATGGTGAATTAAAATGATTGTAGAGGTGAAAAATATAACTTTATATTAGTATTGTTTCCTACTGAAGTCTTGAAGAATTATTTTGAATAGGCCTATAACCATCCTCGGTGAATTAAGAAACACTATCCAAAATTTCAAGTTAATCAGTTTAGTAGTTCAGACGTGATGATGTGTCAAACATAATTCTCCATCCCTTACGTGTAAAATCCAATTCTTTCTTTTATTATATTATCTATTTCAAATTTGACAAACTGAAAACTTGACCTAGTGGAATCTAGAAGAGTTTGAAAAAGGCCTTGACCTAGAACCATCCTCGGTTGATTAAGCATCTATATACAACATTTCAAGATAATCAGTCTAGTAGATCAGACGTGATGATGCGTCATTCTTGAATTTCGTACGTGTAAAAGCCAATTCTTTCCTTCATTATATTAAAGATTTGGTCTCAAAGCTTGTTTTTTCTCTGTTGTAACTTGAGGCTGTGTAAAGGCTAAAAATAAACTTTGTACTGTTGATATTTTTCAAAGTTTTTTTATTTGTATATCAATCAATCATTTATTTCTTTCCAAAACATACATGAAAATGTACATGAAAAAGTCAAAAACTAAAAACTAACTTAAAGCTAAAGAGAATTTAGTGACTGTATAAAATTCATTTTTTTACAGTAAACTCGTTTATACTGTAGCATGCTAAATCCATAAAATATGCTCTCAGCAATTCCTTAAATTTTGATCTATCAGGTTCATGTCTTATGCAACCTGGGAGACAACCAATAAATTTTATTGTCATGTACGTTGGACTTTGTTTATATTTTTCCTTATTGTGTTTCTTTATTGTAAAATTATTTCTATTTCTTGTGTTGTAATTATGTATATCTACTTGCCGTGGGAATCTAGATTCGTTAGTTTTTATATATAACATTGTCCTATAAATGTACAGGATGTACACCGTCATGAACTTTAACTTACTGAAGAATGGCTTGCATGATTGCTCTCTATCAAGATTTAGAATTATTCTTATTGCTTCTTTTTGTAATAGGAGTATTTTATTTAAGTTTGAGATGCTTGTTCCTCCATATATTTCAATTCCATATGAAATGTGGGAGTGGATCATTGCAAAGTACACTGCTTTTAACGTTTCTAAGTTGGAAATTTTTGCTAGTCGTCTCTCAGCGCGAAAATTCCTGAGCTTAATTTTTTATATATTTTTTGAATGTGAACGGACCAACTAAGTGTGTTTTCAAGATATAGACCTAAAAATTTAATTTCTTCCTTATCATTTACGGAATTAAGTTGTTTTACCTCTGAATTTCTACAAGTAAAATAGAGGAACTTTGTTTTGTTATCATTAAGTAGCAGATGTCTATGATTTAGGTACTTTTTAGTTAATGATATAGAATTGTTACATTTAATTTCTGTTGTGTTCCAGTCCTTATCAGTAATGCACAGACTTATATCGTCAGCGTCTATCAAGCTATCAAAATGAAAAAGTTTTCTCAGGAAAATTTTTTTCCGATTATTACTTTTTGAGATATAAGCGCCTAAAGTTCAAATTTTTGGGACAGAACATTTCTAGTTCGGTAAGAGATAAATCCATGAGATTTAGAGGATATATTCTTCAAGGTATTATTGATATAGTAAAACAAAAATTAAAATATAAATTTTTGAAAAAGTTATTCAATTTACTAAAAATAACTCAATTAAAAGCTATTTTTGGTTATTTTTAGTAAATTGAATAACTATCTTAAAAATTGATATTTTCAGAAATTTTTTGTTTCTAATCTATCCTTTGAATCTCATGGATTTATCTCTTACTGAACTTGAAATGTTGTCCCAAAAATTCAAACTTCAGGCGCATATATCTCTAAAAGTAATGATCGAAAAAAATGTTTTCCTGAGAAAACTTTTTCATTTTGATAGCTTGATAATATACAAATCGAAAAACTTTGAAAAATATCATCAGTAGAAAGTTTATTTTTAGCCTTTGCACAGCCTTAACAATTTCAGTTGTTCTAATCGTTATAATGGTACCAAAATTTTGTTTTTTCTCTCTTGTGAAGGTAGGTCTCATAAAATATCTGAGACTCTCCTATTATCTACGGTATTTTTTTGTATCTTCTCTCTTAAGAACATGTTAGTTCCGCCAGAGACAAACAAGTAGAGACAAACAAACAAACAAGAGACAAACTTAGATTAAACTCACATTTAAACGACTCAGGTCGAGAAGAGACTCGACTCTAGTGGAGAGCATCTGTTTCCAAATGGTGACACTCAGACCAGTCGACTCTAGTCTCCGCGACGTCACCATTTGAAAACACAATCATGCTCTTGACTAGAGTTGAGTCTTCTCGACCTGAGTCGCGTAAGTGTGAGTTGAGCCTTACGCTCATCTTTTCGCTATGGTTTCGTTATGGCTCTCTGGATGCGCTATGGTTTCGCTATGGTTCTCTATGGATGCGCTATGGTTCCCGCTCAATATTTGCAGCCAACTTTGAAATTGATTTTTCCACGAGATTGAAGTTGGCTGGCAGTAATTGTGTATGAGAGAGCAGATATCACTTTCCGGGCATTAATCTCGAAATTTCACTCTAGATCTCATTAGCGAACTGTGTGCATTGTTTCAAGATGACCCCTTTCTCACTCCCACAATTTTCTCAAGCTCTCTTCTTCTCTCGAATAAATTACTCTTTTTAGGGCTTGATGGTTTCAGGAACTAGAAAGAGGAACTGTGTAATCAAACAGTTCCTATAGTGAGGTCCACGTTATAATGGCAGTGGAGAAAGATAGAAGAGCAACGTTGCCGATCCTCTGTCTTGTCAATGCCTTCTATAGACGGTAGCTGATACAGGTTTATTGATGTAATATTAACGGTTCATTCTCGTTTAAAATAATCAATTATATTTTATATAGCAAGAAATTATGTTTTTCAATAATTTACTAATGAAATTAATAAATTTAAATTTATGAATGAAATTTTAAATTTAAGTTGATGAATTTCCATAATTAAGATGAAAAATTTTGTTAAATTATTAATTTTATATTGTTGAAAGGTGATCTGGCAACAAAGCAAAGCGAGAAAGAGATAGCGCTATCCGCTTTGTTGAATGATAGACAAGGATAGCAATACCATTGCCAATCAAACACTGCCATTATAACGTGGACCTCACTATAGTTGAATACTGGAGACAAATAGTACAGATTCAGTGTAGTGTACAAATTTGAAAAACGCTCCTTTTGTGGAATGAATTACTGTAATCCTATTATATTAAGCGAGAAATTTCTGTATTTATATAAATATCTGTTTATTCTTATATCTGGTTATTTTCATATCTGGCTATTTTTATATCTGGTTATTTATGTTTAACGGATTTTGAAAACGATTTTCACTAAATTTGGAAACATAGTAGGTCTATGATATAAAGATTCGATTGCACTAGGTCTCATCCTTGGCAAAACTTGCTGAACGACATTAAAAGGATAATTCATCCTTGGCTGAAACAGCTGTGGATACTAAAAAAGTGAGTATGTGAAAAATCAAAATATCGCATCCCCGAAATTCATAAGATGACGTATAGCCAGCTGTGAAATATAAAGACGATCATTTTAGAGAATTGTGTTTTGTTTATCAATAAAATAAAAATAACGAGCGAAGCTCGGTGCCCCGATATTATACGTTAATAAGCCAATTCTTTCCTTTATTATATTATATATTATTTCATGAATAGACCAATGGAGAGAACACATGTTCAGTATAGATTTGATTAAAGTTAATTAGTCATTGAAGCTTGATAGAATCATTCACAGCCTCTCCATACTATAGTGAGGTCCACGTTATAATGGCAGTGTTTGATTGACAATGGTATTGCTATCCTTGTCCATCATTCAACAAACCGGATAGCGCTATCTCTTTCTCGCTTTGCTGTGTTGTCAGATCGTCTTTTAACAATGTAGAATTAATAGTTTATTAACAAAATTTTTCATCTCAATTATGAAATTATTGAAAAATATTATTTATTGCTTAATAAAATATAATTGATTATTTCAAACAAGAATGAACAGTTGATATTAAGTCAATAAACCTGTATCAGCTACCGTCTATAGAAGGCATTGACAAGACAGAGGATCGGTAACGTTGTTTTCCTATCTTTCTCCACTGTCATTATAACGTGGACGTCACTATAGTTTTCATAGCTTATCAACTATTCTTAGCTTCAGATAGCTTTTTCAATGATATACTCTATGACTCTTTCTATAGGGATATCATCTGTATCAATATAGGTTCCTCATTAAGTAAAATTATGCATTTGTTTCTCCAATGCATTTGTTGCACTTTTAAATGTTTTAGAAAGTCGTTAAGTTATCTGAATGCTGGCGATGTGCTGAAGATTATATTTCTGTGGCTAAAGCTGTATGGTGAAAGTGGTTTAAGCCTATCTCCTTTTGATTTCCGCCATTGAATTCAAGAGATGAAATAAATTTATATCTCTCCTATCAAGCTGACTTTGAATTTATTAAGAGAAAGATTAAAAATATTCTACTTCAGTTTAATTCTAAAAAGCGGTTGAAAAATGTTGATTTAATCCCAAAACGCACTTTGAATTGATCCTGTAAAAGTAGTAAAGTTGAGTTTTTACGAGTTCGCGTTTAGTTCTAACCGCGGTTGAAAAAACGTCGATTTAATCCAAAAACGCGTTGATAATATTAATCCTGGTTTAGATCTTTTAGCATAAAAGATCTGTTGTGAAGCAACTGTTTAAAGATGACTTTGTAATTCAATGTTTCATTTTTGTTTACTCTTGATGATTCTAAGATTGAAGATCTGTTTCAAAACAGCTGCTGTTAAGTGCTTTGTAATTATTGAATGACCTATTTTTAGTTTTCCTCTTGATGACATCCTATTATATTAAGCTAGCAATTTCTGTATATATTTATATGGTTATTTATTTATGTCCAACGGATCTCGAAAACGGCTCTAACGATTTTGTCGAAATTTGAACATAGCAGGTTTTTTGATATAAATATTCGATTGCACTAGGTTTCATCCCTGGGAAAACTCGCTGAAGGACATGAAAAGAATAATTATTATTCATCCTTGGAAAAACATATTATAATTTCGTCGTCTGTCGATAATGGAAGATGCGTGTGGTTGCCTGTGTGGGAGAGAGACAGAATAATTATGTTCAGCTGTTGAACTATTGCAATAAATCAGCAGATCTCATTAGAAGTATTATCTGGCAATATAATAACCAATATAATGACCAACGATATGATTTTATTCAAGATCCATTTTTTTAAAATTAAAGTACCTATATCAAAATTTCCAAATTTGTTAATCATTATTTTCAGCTTTAAGTGATTAGTGAGTGTTATTTTGTTATTAAATTTGGTTTGTGATAAATCTTAATTCGAACTTTTCTGTTATCAAATTTTTGGACTGAAAATAGGAATTCAAAAGTGTATGGAACATACCTACTTTTTGGACTACCGTATTTAAAGTGTATACATAAAAAATTCTGGGAAACAGTTTTTGGCTGTGCTTGATGATTCTAAGATTGAAGATCAGTTTTAAAACAGCTGCTGTTAAGTGCTAATTAAATGACCTATTTTTAGTTTTCCTCTTGATGACATCCTATTATATTAAGCGAGCAATTTCTGTATATATTTATATGGTTATTTATTTATGTCCAACGGATCTCGAAAACGGCTCTAACGATTTTGTCGAAATTTGAACATAGCAGGTTTTTTGATATAAATATTCGATTGCACTAGGTTTCATCCCTGGGAAAACTCGCTGAAGGACATGAAAAGAATAATTATTATTCATCCTTGGAAAAACATATTATAATTTCGTCGTCTGTCGATAATGGAAGATGCGTGTGGTTGCCTGTGTGGGAGAGAGACAGAATTATGTTCAGCTGTTGAACTATTGCAATAAATCATCGAATCTCATTAGAAGTATTATCTGGCAATATAATAACCAATATAATGAGCAACGATATGATTTTATTCAAGATCCATTTTTTTTAAAATTAAAGTACCTATATCAAAATTTCCAAATTTGTTAATCATTATTTTCAGCTTTAAGTGATTAGTGAGTGTTATTTTGTTATTAAATTTGGTTTGTGATAAATCTTAATTCGAACTTTTCTGTTATCAAATTTTTGGACTGAAAATAGGAATTCAAAAGTGTATGGAACATACCTACTTTTTGGACTACCGTATTTAAAGTGTATACATAAAAAATTCGGGGAAACAGTTTTTGGCTGTGCTTGTTGGTCCTTCCCCAATTGATTGAAAGAATTGTGTTCTGTGTATCAATAAATAAATATAAAATGCTTCTATGCTTTGTACTACGGAGCAAAGCTCGGTGCCCCGATTTTTAATTTTATTTGTAGTGTATAGTTTCAATTTCAATTATGATCATATATGTATTCTGTTTTTCAAATTCGAGTAACTCTTTATTCACGAATAACGAGAACCAGGAATCGAACCCGGAACAACTTTCCTCTCTTAAAAACGTTGGTCATTCTATTAGTCATGAACTACAGTTCAAACTCGTGCACCTCCATTACTGAATTTACTATAAATCATGAAGTGAACAACTACAAGACAACCTATTTCGCACTATGTGTAACCTTATCTAAATTTGGGAGAGGAATAGCACAAGGCTACCTTACTTTTTCTCTCCCTATCATTTTGATGATGTACTCATTGTATGAATCAATAAAGAAAGGAATATGAATAAAGTGGTAGTCGATTGAATGAATGGACAGAATGTCCAAGTAGTTTTGAAATAAAGTGATAGTTGAACTACCAGGGTTATTATTTTTTTACCAGGCCAATAGCAAATTGCTCTCACATGAGAAATTTCTCACACTGCTTTTGTCTTGGCCTTTGTGATCAAGTCCCAACATCTGACCAGTTCTCCTTGGTCAGAGTGAGAGGGAGATATAAAAAGGAGGAAAGGAAGAAGAAAAATACAAGTCTAGCCTCCACCGAACGGACGTAGGAGCATTTTATGAAGTTTCATTAAACCTTGTAATTGTAAGCTGTGAGGTGAAATGCATTCAATTTATTTGCCATGAGCTCATAGACTTGTTTCTAATAATTTAGTAAACCTAACTGAACATTCAGTATTCTCATTCAGAGTTAATCCGATTAAACTGTAGTCAATCTGTTTAAACTGTAGTTAATCTGTTGTATAAGTTTGAGAAGGGTCAGTTTTGGGAATAAGCCTGTTGTGTCTCCTCATAGTCTAATAATAATCCTATACTATTAAACGAGCAACTTCTGTTTAGATGTTTGGATGTTTAGATGTTTGTATGTTTGTATTCCACCGGATCTCGAAAACGGCTCTAACGATTTTCACGAAATTTGGAACATAGTAGGTTTATGATATAAAAATTCGATTGCACTAGGTCTCATCCCTGGGAAAATTCGCTGAAGGACATTAAAAGGAGAATAACTATTCATCCTTGTAAAAACATATGATAATTTCGTCGTGTGTCGATAACAGAAGATGTGTGTGCCTGTGTGGGAGATCAGCTGTGTAATCAATCAGCTTACCGTATCTCGCGAGAAATATTATCTAGAAATTTTAATAGACTCGATCAAAATAATCTGATTTGTTGACATGACATGGTATATCATTCTAAATTAGAGTATACTAGTAGTTCTGTGAACAGTAGACCTCACGCAGTATTCTCATCCACAAGTACCAGATGTCAACTGTTTTAAATGTTAACAAACTCAGTTCACGTTTGGATTTTTGTATTCCATGATGATATAATTCATCCAGTTCCGTGATGATCTTTCTATCTGATGAAAATTAATTTTTTTAGAATCAAAAATATTATAATTTCTCCAGCATTATTAAGTTCATTTGTTTATTTTTATTCACCTATTGAATTAGTTTTTTTTTGAAAGTGAGAATATTGATACTGATGGGCACGCATAATAATACCATGACTGCAAAACAAAATATTGAAACCAAAGACCTTAAAGCTGCGATTAAACCAAATTTATTAAAAAAATGTTAATAACTCAATCCTTTTAGATTATATTAGATTGAACATAACTTATCATACACATGATGAACATATGTGTTTGTCAACTTCTGTTCAATCTAATAGAATCTATAAGGAAAAGTTATAACCATTTTGCTAATAACTTTGGTGTAAACCCAGCTGTTGTAAATTCTGTTCTCCTATCTATTTACACTGCCATCATAACGTGGACCTCACTATAAAACATCCTCCTCTCAACAATCCCCAATTTTAAATTATTCAAAACCATTTCCAACTCATCTCGTTCATAGATATAAAAATCTCCCGCTTAAAAGAAGAAAACTCACTCCTTCTTCGTCTAATATTCATGGATTTTTCAATTACCCTCATAGCGTACTTGAAAGGACTCGTAAAATCCCCATGAAAACCGTCTCTCATAGAGCTAAATAAATATAGAGGGGCCTCGTTAACTAGACTGTTTACTTAGGACCTTGTGCAAAGGAATCTCGTAATAGGGGTTATTTTCCCGCGCTTTGTGAAAGCAAACACTTTCACAAGATGGCGGGGGATTGGGGTAGAAATAGCTTACCCCACACGAATTACCACCCATAACACGACTTGGTGGTATAATCGATTTCACGTCGAGTAAGGTCGCCAAACGTCGATGTACCCGAAAGTGTGTTCACATACTGAGCAACCTGTCAGCTATTGTGATATTCAGATCGAACTTGCAGCGTTTTCTGTAGATAGCATCAATGCTTTCCAATTGCACAAACGTCTGTTGAATTTTAATCACAATTAAATGCCACGAGAGCCAGAGAGACTTCATCTCAAAAAACTTTTTCTGATTGGTTCTCATGGAATTCAACCATTATTAAAATTTAACAGGCTTTTGAGCGACTGGGCCATGATGTTCTAACGGCCAGTCAGGCTTAATCTATATCATAATAAAGGAATGAACTAGCTTATACACGTACGAGATAAGAAATTCACGAATGACGCATCATCAGGTCTTAACTACTGGACTGATTAACTTGAAGTTTTGCATATAGATTCCTTATTTACCGAGGATGGTTATAGGCCTATTTCAAATTCCTCTACATTTTAGTAGATCGTGTTTTCAGTTTGTCAAGGCTGATTAACTTTAAATTTTGCATATAGATTCTCAATTTACTGAGGATGGTTATAGGCCTATTCCAAATTCCTCAACATTTTAGTAGATCAAGTTTTCAGTTTGTCAAAAACTGATTAACTTGAAATTTTTCATTTAGATCCTCAATTTACTGAGGATGATTATAGGCCTATTTAAAATTCCTCAACATTTTAGTAGTTCAAGTTTTTAAGTAGTTCAATCATCCTCGGTTATAGGCCTATTTCAAATTCCTCAACATTTTAGTAGATCAAGTTTTCAGTTTGTCAAGGCTGATTAACTTGAAATTTTGCATATAGATTCTCAATTTACTGAGGATGGTTATAGGCCTATTTCAAATTCCTCAACATTTCAGTAGATCAAGTTTTCAGTTTGTCAAAAACTGATTAACTTGAAATTTTTCATTTAGATCCTCAATTTACTGAGGATGATTATAGGCCTATTTAAAATTCCTCAACATTTTAGTAGTTCAAGTTTTTAGTTTGTCAAATACTGAGGATGACAACTATTCCCTTTGCGGAGCACGGGTTACCTGCTAGTCATAGAATAAAACAATCTTAAACAGAAGTTTTTTCATGCTTTTAAACGAACAACTGGGCAATCGGCTACTCTCTGATCGAGCAATTAACAGAAGTTTTTTCATGCTTTCAATCGAACAACTGAGCAATCGGCTACTATCTTTCAAATTCAAATTGGTTTATTCATAAAATATTACATATTCACAAAATATAAAAGTGTTATAAATTACATGAATAAATTCTCCCTGCCTGGATGATTTGTCCGTGTGCAGGGAGGAGTCGCAAATTATCAGACAGAGGGCAAACACTAGCAATAATAAAATACATTACAAACTATGAATAATAAATAAATTTGAAAGAATAATAAGAGAGTTTATTATAATAATAAATATCAAAACTAAAGATAGGAAAAAAACAATAAATAAATAAAATAAAAGTGTCAGCTTGACGGCGGTTAAAGGGCTGAGTTGGGAGTAATATAGCTTTATTAGCGTGGTACTGTGTGTAATATTTGAATGGTATTTTGTGTTCAGAACTAGAAATATTCATCTAGAAGAGCCTCCGCAGCATCTGATCGAGCAATTAACATAAGTTTTTTCATGCTTTCAACTGGGAAATCGGCTACTATCTGATCGAGCAATTGCTAGAAGGGTGGTGCTCTGTGCGGGGTGGTTCTCTGCAGGAGGGAACAGATTGGGAAAACTGGCACCAGAGTTCAGCACCAGCTATGGCAGGGAAATTCAGGTCAATCGCAAACCCTGTCCTAGCTCAAAGCTTTTCCAACTGCAGCCTCGACCATTGCTAACATTTTCCGGATGAATTGGCTGAAATTGATTCTGACATGTTGTCATACGGCGATCCGATTTCAATTAATTGGGGTGCATTTATTGATCATTTATTAGCTGCCCACCCTTGAAAGCCACCCTCATTCAAAAATCTCCATCCCAAGTTGAAAGATCCAAATAAAACCTGTCGACTTTTCTGGTCGGGCCGGTAATACGGACAGTTTTGCAGGCTAGAAATCGGTTGTGAAAAGTGAAAATTGCCGAATTTTTCGCGAAAATGTCGGGAAAATACAAGATTAGCTCTCCGAATTCACCGTCGTCTTCGTCTTGCTTCTGTCAGCGAAGCTGTTGTAAAAAGGTGAGCTCAAATAATTGCAAGTTTTTAATGATTTCGACGAATTTAATTTTTCTCCAAAATCGAGAACCACTTATTCCCGATTATTGGGAGTGTTAATTAACTTTAGATTAATTAACTTGAAATAATAAAAGAGTTAATTAACTACTTATATTTTTCATTTATCTAGCTTCTTCAATAGCCTAATAAGTTAGAAGATAACTATTTTTCATTAAGGAGTGGTACTTCCCACAAATGCATATAATCATAATTAAATGTTTTTTTTAATATAATATATATATATATATAATAAATCAATTTCTTCTGAGGATTCAGAACTATAGTGAGGTCCGCGTTATAATGCCAGTATTTGATTAGCAATGGTATTGCTATCCTTGTCTATCATTCAACAAAACGGATAGCGCTATCTCTTTCTAGCTTTGCTCTGTTGTCAGATCGTTTTTTAACAATGTAGAATTGATAATTAATTAACAAATAAACATCTTAATTATGAAAATTCATTATAAAATTATTTACATATAATGTTTTGCTCTTGATCATTTTAAAAGAGAATTAACAGTTAATATTACATCAATAAACCTGTATCAGCTACTGTCTATAGAAGACAATTGACAAGACAGAGGGTCGGCAACGTTGTTCTGCTATCTTTATTCACTGCCATTATAACGTGGACCTCACTATATAATAATTTTTGGAAGTTTTAGATAAGTGAAAGTTTTGATAAAGTGGTTTTTAAATTGACAAGAGGTACTACAGTATTTTGAGTTGTTCCAGCGAGAACAATACTAGTAGTTCTGTGAACAGTAGACCTCGCGCTCAGTATGTTATATTGACCTGTTGTTATGTTTACTCAAAAATTAATAAATAATTTATCAATTTAAAATGTCTAGAAAAAAATCCTAAATAATCCTTTCTGTCCTATCGTACCGTGACGTGTCGTCCCGGAATGTGAGTGTGAGCGCTGTTATCAGGTCTGGCTGCAACTGTCTACTAACGTTGATGGAAAGATACATTTTCAAAATGTTTTTGAACGAGTAGTATTATAGTCAACTGTCTGCTAACGTTGATGGGAAGATACATTTTCAAGATGTTCGATGTTTTTGAACGGGTAGTATTTTAGTCCACTTGACAGCTGATTTATGACTAGTAGTTCTGTGAACAGTAGACCTCACGCAGTATTCTCATCCACAAGTACCTGATTGAAACTATAGACCTTATGGAAATACAGCAATAGACTGGCTTCTCCACACATCTGTGTAATCACTTGTCAGCTGATTTATGATGAAAAATTCTATACTATGATTTCTACTCTAATATTGGCGTATGGAGGAGGCTCCTTTTTCGTTTTATATTATCCTTGAAATGCAAAATTTCCAAAAACCTTGTATATACGTCTACGCGCAATTAAAAAAAGGAACATACCTGTCAAATTCCATGAAAATCTATTACCGCGTTTCGCCGTAAATGCGCAACATATAAACATTTAAACATTAATAGAAATGCCAAACCGTCGACTATAATCTTAGACCTCACTTCGCTCGGTCAATAAAATGTATGCTGGGAGTACAAATTATAGCATGATCAGTAATAGATAGAGCTTTGATATTGGAAAAAAATATGATTTTGGTTGAGAGTCTTGGATAAGTAGTATACCTCTTATATGTTGTGATAAGGTATCAGACCGCTTAATCTGAAGCTCATACATTCCAACGTTAGTAGACAGAAGGTTGATCACTCACAGGTGTAAGATTCGATGTGGTGGGGGGAACGCCGGCGTGACGTCACGTGTAGTAAAAATGTGATAGAGTAACTACACTGAGCATACAGTTTATCCACTGTATCTTCAAATTCATCGTCATTTATTCCCCTCAAGATTGATCTAAAACTGTGAAATTCTCCATATTTATAGTGAATGGATCACGGATTCTAATGATGTTGTTAAATATTTCTATGAATAAAATGAAGTTGAAAGTTTTTCAAGAATCTTAAAACGTGACACGAAAAAGTTAATAAGCTGGGAAAGCGTTAGAAGACAACGTTATACTATTATAATTTCAGATTAACCCATAAAAAATCTTGATAAACCAATCCATTGCAATAAACCGATCCTGATAAATCTGATGCATCTCATTCATATAAATGCACTGATCACAATATGCTGGTATCGAGCACATGTTCTAAGAGATTCAAAATATCTCATCCCCGAAATTCACAAGCTGATGTATAGCCAAACTACAAAATATAAACACGACCTAGAAGATGAAGAAACCTTAAGGTTTCTTTCAAACCTAAGGGTTTGAAAGGGAAGGTTAGGAGATGGGGTTTTTTCTTTCAAATGGCAAAATGCTTGTATTATTTAAATGTTTTGATAATTATTGTAAAGCAGATATAGAAAGCTTGCATGTCAGAAAATGTTTGTGTCATATAATTTGACTATACGTCACCGTATGATTTTCAAGAATGCGATATTCTGCCTACTCTGTACTACAGCCTACGTCACGGCTGCAGTTCCCCCACTCCAATTGCATATCAAAACTTTGACTGCCACCTATACCTGAGAAAAAATGTCTATTCTGGCCAACCTCCATTTTTCACATTATACCTATGCAATTTTGTATGTAATCAACAACTATTCATATTAGAACAACTTTTTATAAGAATTGAAGCTTCAATCCAAATTTTAAAATGTGGTGACACGTTGGTCTCACGCGGCCAGAATTGAACTTGGAGACCATAACGGCCATGTGAAGCCAATGTGGCACCACACATTTCTAATCGCTGCTAAGGTCTTTTTGTGGACAAAATGGATCACTATTCACATAAAATATCCATGTAAATATAATAAAATTGATTTAGGTACCTAATTTGAAAAAAAATGATAAATGATATGATAAGTTACATTTTTATTTAGTCAAAATAAAATATGGAAAAAAATCAAACTTAGACTACTCAATATTACATGAATGGGCATCAAAAAACATTCATGGCAAATATCCATGTCAATATTATGAAATTGATTTGGGTATCTAATTTGAAAAAGTCAGAAGCACACTGCAAGAATTTATGTTTACGTAGTCAACATTGGAAACACAGACTTGTAATAAACAGACTGCTTTGTCATGGTACCAACTGCACAAAATAATAGTATAGTGAATAACATGTGTCATAAAAACAAAGCAAGCAGCTGATCTCATTATAATGCTAAACATCTGAATTATAAAACAAATAATATTGTGATAGAATAATTTTTTTGAGGCTAAGTTTAATTTCAATATGTTGTTTTTTTTCAATGGCATGATAAAAATGTAACAAACTGGAATTTGCCCCAGGCCACGGCGGTTTCAGGACCTACTGGCCATGCACTTTGTAATAGCACACAAACAAATACAAAATGTGAAGCCACTGTGGCACCATACGGCTGTATCTGAGAGAATTACGTGTGAGTCCACAGTGGATTCACGCGGCTGGTGTGGACAGATACTGTGTGAGTCCAAGGTGGACTCACGCGGCATACTATAGATGAGTGACCAACCTTCTGTCTACTAACTTTGCATACATGCTCATACATGGCTCTGGCCAGCAGATAGCCTTCCAACGGGAGAACCAACAACACGACGATTAGATGCGCTTCTTTTTCCTGGGAATTGACTTATCCGACAATTTTCTTCAGATAAGGATGAAGATATGATTTCCCAAGTGCCTTCCTTTGATTACTTCCTCGATTAAATTAGCTATCATGTTGATACAAGTATGTAGTTCTATTTCATTCCATGGATATCCACCACAACAATACCTTGAACCCGACCAAAGAAAAATGAATAGTTGATTAATATGGACATAATGTTTGTACCTGACATTAGTATGTTTTCCATGGAGATAAAGACGTACTCAATACAACGATTCTTTGCCTCTTGCCTGCCTCTGAAGCCTCTTGAAATTTACTTTCTACCGTTCATTTCCACTATACACAAACCAAACATGCTATCAACGAGTGTGACCGCAAATTATTGATGATGCGTGTAGTAGATCATGATTGAAGAGAGAGAGAGAGAGAGAGAGAGAGAGAGAGAGAGAGAGAGAGAGAGAGAGTGAGAGAGAGAGTGAGAAGAAGAAGAAGAAGAAGGACTGAGAAAGAAGAAGACAGAGAAACTTCGAACTTCCTCCTCATCTTCTCATCTCTATTATCAACATGAACGAAACTGGTTAGAAGCGAAGAGATAGAGCAATAGAGCAAGATGAGAAGATTAAAAAGAGTGTTTGTATTACTAGTTAATACTCCTGCAATGCAATTACTGTGCTATATACTTGAGCAGCTGCAATCTACAATACTTATCTACTACTAGTAACTAGTAAATACTTAGCGTAGTTACTTATCAACTAGTGAAATCGAACATAATCCAACAGTAACAATCTAACCTGAATGACCTCTTCAACTTGACTTCACTTTCTTCTCAGGATTACGGTATCCAGTTTCTGTGGTGGGTGGTTTGGTAAGAATCAAGGGTCAATTGGCGATATCACCAGAATAATGAGAAAGTGAATAGCACAGGATTATATTGTTGAGTTCGCATACCAGCAAACTGTTTGTCCTTGAATTCCCGGTTTCTAACGTCAGTAATTTAACGTCAGCTTAATGGAATTACAGGTTCAATTCATATAAATTTGTTTGTTTCGTACTTGTATACCTTTTTATATAAAACGTTTGTTTATTATTATTATTATGGATCAAATTCCCTTTTATGGAAATCGCTGAGTATTTACTTTGGATGCCGTACTAGATCCTTATTTCTTCGATTCTCCCAATTTTTTTTTTCATTATGGCCGATATAACCTCACCTCTATCTTGGGAAAAGACCACATTCCTCCTCTTAGGGCCGGTTTCCGAGCTCGAGATTTAGCTAAGTCCTAGACTTTAAACAGCAGGAGTCAGAAAATCTGCTTTCCGAAACGGGTCGTAGTCGCATTCATTGTCATAGTCATGTTTGAATTAAATTTCGAAAAAATAGAAAATTGAACACAAAATAAAATAAAGAGAAAATAGTGTAAAGTTTCAGCTTTTTGAATTATTTAGGAATGTCTTATTTCGTCAAGTAAATACGTTTCCAATTATAGAAATGTGAAAATAAAAACTACGACTTCTGTTATAAAAGCTGCGACTACGCCCCGTTTTGGAAAGCCAATTTTCTGACTCCAGCTGTTTAAAGTCTAGGACTTAGCTGAATCCCGAGCTCGGAAACCGGCCCTTAATTTCCAATGGGCGTATTTCCCACTTTGCAACACTCCTGAATTGGGTTCTGTCAAATATTATGTCAATATCAGATAAGTCCTTCAGTACATTTTTAATCCAATTTTCCCCCTGTCTTTTTGCTCTTCACAAAATGTAGGATTCTCTCCGTCATTCGCTCCCCCGGCAGTCTCATCAGATGTCCAAATAATTTTAATTTGTTTATTATTACAGAGTCTGTACTCTTGTTCGATAGTGAGTGCACGAAAACGGGTTAAATTTTAACCGTGATTAGTTTCACGAGAACCAATCAGAGAAGGCCTTTTTTATAAGACGGCTTCTCTGATTGGTTCACGATTAAAATCTAACTGGCTTTTGTGCAGCTGGCACTAAATAAGATCTAAGTAAGGTTTTTTTGGAATAGAAGGCTTCTTTGAAACAAACCACGTGAAACAAACCACGATTAAAATTTAATAATTATTGTTAAACGAAGATTCAAATTAAATGATGTAAATCGCCCTGAAGACTTATGCTATTGCAAATTGACAACAGGGTAAACAGCTAGATGGAAATTCGATGAGCGCTACTATACAAAAATTATTTTTCAGCCCGGGAATCGAACCCAGTACCTCCTACCGTTAGGAATGCTTACCCTTACTCAGTCTGGGAAGTTTTAAAGGTGAATAACAGCATTTAATTTGGATTTTCATTTAACAATAATTCATTATCATTTGAATGAATACTTTCTCTCTGTAATTTCTATCTGTAGATTAAAATTTAACCAGCTTTCGTGCAACCGGCAGAGGTTTTTCGAAAAGAATGGTTCTCGTGAAATTAATTACGATTAAAATTCAACCGGCTTTCGTGCTTCCATTTCCGAGCTCGGGATTCAGTTAAGTTCTAGACTTTAAACAGCTGGAGTCAGAAAATTGGCTTTCCGAAACGGGGCGTAGTCGCAGTTTTCATGATAATCTTTCTCATTTCTATTATTTGAATATTTTTTCCTTGACGAAATGAAACATTCCTAAATAATTAAAAATAGCTGAAACTTTACACTATTTTCTCTTCATTTTATTTGGTGATCAATTTTCTATTTTTCAAAATTTAATATAAACGTGGACTGCGACTACGCCCCGTTTCGGAAAGCCAATTTTCTGACTCCAGCTATTCAAAGTTTAGAACTTGGCTAAATCCCGAGCTGGGAAACCTTTTGTAGCTTTTTACAATTCTAGATTGATTTAGTTTCATTCTCAATTTCTAAATGATCCCTTCTTCATAATACATTATAAGGTGGACAGGAATGATTTCTATGATGTGAGAAACAGTTTGAAAAGAGATAAACTTTTCTAAAGCAGGCAATAGTTGCTTGGAACCAGAGTTGTAGTCATATCGACAATATCTCGAGTTTTTCACAATTCGAGACTGTTTTGGTTTCATTCTCAACTTTATACATTTCTCCTTCTTCCTAATCCATTATCAGGTGAACAGGAATGATCACTCAGCTTTCTATGATGTGAGAAACAGATTGAAAAGAGACTCACCTTTACTAAAGCAGGCAATAGTTGCTTGGAAAATTAGTTGTAGTGATAAAGCAGGGGCGCCATTTAGGGGGGCAGGGGGGGCCTAGGCCCCTCTAAGGATCAGATAAATATTTAAAATACGGGTCTGTCTACACGAATCCATAGAATCTCATTCTGATTTAATACTTTTTAAACAGTAGTAGTATAATTCCTTCTTCAGTATCAACAATGTAGCGAAATTGCCTTGAAAGTATGGATACGGGTACAGAGTAATAAAGAATATAGTTTTCTCTGTGGTATAGTTGAAGCTTGGATATAGAATGGGTACAATATTATTGATCAGGGCACAATAAGTGAGTTATTGCATAAATTTCAACGTGAGAATAATTGACAAGTTGCAAGATGTCACAATGAAAGCAAAAGAAAGAGAGAATTATTGGAAACAGCTTAATGTTTTTTTAGCTTTTACTGAAAGTTAATTTCCAATCAGAATATGATCCCAATGAAATTGTTGAAATTATCATTGTAAAAGAAAAATTTTCCATTATTTTAAGAAATCTGTTTCAGTGTAGTCCTATTTTAGGGCCTCTCTGTAGACCTATATTTCTAATGGATATTATTTTTCATGATTTAATAACTGATAATGTATATGTTTGTATTGATACTTCAACCACATTTGAATAAAACTGGGAAAAATGAAGCATATAATAACATCTTCCAATGTAACATTTATGGGGAAAAACCAAGGACCCTCTATCCTTTGGGGGTATTCCTCCCCCCTACTACCTCTTGGTTCTTGCCCCCCCTCCCTCCTAGAAGTTTGGTGAAATGGCGCCACTGAGTGATATCGACAATATCTTGAAGTTTTCATAATACGAGATTGTTTTGGCTTCATTCTCAACTCATAAATTATATCTACCTTTTCCTTCATTCATCTATCATCCATTAAAGAATAGGAATGATCACTCTGCTTTCTATGATGTGAGAAACAGATTGAAAAGAGACTCACCTCTACTAAAGCAGGCAATAGTTGCTTGGAAACGAAGTTGTGGTGATACTGACAATATTTCGCTCCATCTTGGTTGAATCATAGTGGAGAAAGTTTCGATTTCAGTAGCAAAGCGAGTGCAGCAGTCGAGTTGTTGAAGAGGAAAGTTCTCTCTAGTATATGGGAATGTTGATATGCTGTGATATACGAGACTTTCTTGCAATCCCTTTGTCTAGCAAAGAGAGCTTGTTATTACATTCTTGTCGGGAATGCAATAAAAATATAGTAAAAGTAGTCAGGAATAGTGTAGTACTGAGTACTGAAGTAGTACTATTATTGTACTACTAACATGTGACCCGTGCTTTGCACCAAGGAAAATTTGGTGGTCTAAGATGCAATATCCTTATGTCCAGGACAGACAGAAGAAAAGAATAATTATAAACTAGTATTTCTGTGAACAGTAGACCTCGCGCAGTATTCTGATCCACAAGTACCTGATTGAAACTATAGACCTTATGGAAATACAACAATAGACTGGCTTCTCCACACATCTGTGTAATCACTTGTCAGCTGATTTATGATGAATAATATTCTATAGTCTGATTCCACCCTTATATTGGCGTATGAAGGAGGCTCCTTTTTCCTTTTATATTATCCTTGAAATGCAAAATTTCCAAAAACCTTGTATATACGTCGACGCGCAATTAAAAAAGGAACATGCCTGTCAAATTTCATGAAAATCTATTACCGCGTTTCACCTTAAATGCGCAACATTTAAACATTAAGAGAAATACCAAACCGTCGATTGAATCTTAGACCTCACTTCGCTCGGTCAACAAGAATGAACTGTTGATATAAACCGATATCAGCTATCATCTATCTATACAGCTAGAAGGCAGTGGCAAGTCTGAGAATTGGCAACGATGTTATCCTATCTTTCTCCATTGCCATTATAATGTGGACCTCACTCGGCCAATCCCAGCTATATGTTAACAAAGGTCGTGACTCAAGAATGTGCCCCGTATATAATATATATACTGTAAACTATATATTGTATGTATATAGCTGTAAATAGTGCCTGGACCACAGAAGAAATAGAAGTACAGTACTCCTCCAGTGAGATTGACTGGCAGCATTTT